>NW_007743827.1:5552-6359 GCF_000696425.1 Galeopterus variegatus | reverse complement strand
CTAAAAGACAGATTACCAGCCAAGAATACTTTACCCTGCAAGGCTATCCTTCCAAAATGCAGGGCAAATAGTATATTTCTCAGATAAACAAAAATTGTGAGAGTTCACTACCACACAACCACACTTACAAGAAATTCTCAAGGGAGTACTGGGTTTGGTATGTGAAAAATAACTACCATGGCTATAAAAACTCAAGAAAAATCAAAACCCACTAGTAAAATAAAAATGCCAACAATGAAGAGGAAAAAAAAGTTTATCTACAACCCAAGGAACCAACAAATACAGAAGACAAACATTAAATCCGAAAGAAAGGAACAAAAGACACTTAAGACATCCAAACAAAAATCGATAAAATACGAGAAGTAAATCAACATTTTCAATAACAACTCTTAATGTAAAAGGTTTAAATTCCCGAATTGAAAGACACAGACTTGCTGACTGGATTAAAAAGGAGGACCCAACTATATGCTGCCTTCAAGAAACCCACCTCACCCATAAAGACTCACATAGATGAAGAGTGAAAGGATGGAAAAAGATTTACCATGCAAACAGAAATGAAAAACGAGCTGTAGTAGCTATTCTTATATCTGATAAAATAGACTTTAAAATAAAAGCCATAAAAAGAGATAATGAAGGCGACTACATAATGATTAAAGGATTAATACATCAAGAAGACATAACAATCATAAGTACATGTACACCCAATATCAGAGTAGCCATATTTATAAAGAAAACTCTGTTAAACATAAAGAAGGAAATAGACACTAATACCAAAATGGCAGGGGACCTGAACACCCCACTATCAAT
>NW_007743827.1:0-1052 GCF_000696425.1 Galeopterus variegatus | reverse complement strand
GCCGCCACACTCCCAAGTGGCACACTCTCCCGTGTGCCACCGGGCCAGCCCACTTTGTTTCATTTTTAACATCTTCTTCAATGCACTAAAAATTTAGAACCTTAAAGAGGTTCTTCAGGGCTGGCCCGGTGGCGAACTGGAGAGTGCACTGCTTGGGAGCGTGGTGGCGCTCCCGCCGAGGGTTCGGATCCCATGTGGAGACTGGTTCCCGCTCACTGGCTGAGCGCGGTGCAGGCGAAAAACCGAGGGTTGCGATCCCATTGCCGGTCCCCGGTGCGGGCGTGACACTGAGGGTTGCGATCCCATTACCAGTCAGTAAAAAAGACAAAAAAAAAAAAAAAAGAGGTTCTTCAGACTATTGATTGCCAAAACCAAAACACTAATACAAAATCGGAACGTCAAATTGTGAGCCATCATGTAAATTCTTTCAGAAAGGGCCCTGTTCCCTTTATTCTTTTATTTATCCATTTATTGATCTATGCAACATTAACTATGTCTGTACTCTGCAGCAGACATTCTGGATGACAAGATGATGATGACGACCCTGCTCTCATACAAGTCACAACCCAATAAATATGTTAGTATATGTGTCTGTGGAAAGGAAAAAGATCCCACTTATCTTTCTCTCATTCACTCACTCCATTCAGCCTGTGTGGTGGTTAATTTATGTGTCAACTTGATTGGGCCACAGGGTGCCCAGAAATTTGGTCAAACATTATTCTGGATATGTCTGTGAGGGTGTTTCTGGATTAAATTTATCTTTGAAATTGATCAAATACTGATCCCTTTCCCACCTCATGGAGCAGACGTAACCCAATAGGCTAAGTTCAGGGTGTCTATAGGGGATTTTATTGGGACAATTCTTCCTAATAGGGAGCTGTTCCATTTATTGCAAGATTTTTAGTGTCCTTGGTCCTCACCCACTGAACACCATCCGTATTCTGCAATCATTGCTACAACCAAAAATCTCTTTAGGGGAAGATAATAATCTTGGTTTATAACCACTGGGTTAAAAGAACGACTATCTCAAAAAACATTTCTTTCCTGTTCTT
>NW_007743826.1:17680-18047 GCF_000696425.1 Galeopterus variegatus | reverse complement strand
GAGGTGACAGCTGGGCTGCTTGTGAGGGTGACTGGCTGGGCTGCAGACTCAGGGCTGCTCCCGAGTTCTTTTCTAAATGTGCCTGTCCCTGGGTGGGCTGTCACTGGGTGGGATTCCTGATGGGCACACGTGTGAGTTCTGTCTGCTGATCCGTGCGTGGATGTGAAGGCAGAGCCAGACGGAGGACTGTCAGCACTGCTGGGTCCCCACAGCTGACACTGCACAAGAGCTGTCACAAGCAGGCTCAGGCCTCCCTCCTGCCAGGTGCATTCCCCTACCATGCTTTCAGGGCCACAAAAAAGGCACAGAGATGTGTGCACAGTAACAGCAGGTGTTTGCCCAGCAGGCTCAGGGGACTGGGGCTCGT
>NW_007743826.1:0-15482 GCF_000696425.1 Galeopterus variegatus | reverse complement strand
GCACCGAGCTGGCCATCAGCTAATGTCTGTGGGGTGACTGAAAGGACAGACGAGGAGCCGCCGTGCCATATGGACGTGTGCTCCACGTGGAACACAGTCCAGCTCCTCCTGACCTGCTGGATGGCCCTTCCCAAAGTGTCAACAACTCTGTTCCTGTCCCCTGGCTGCTTGGGGCCCACCTGTGGTAGCACAAGCCTGGGCTCTGGGCTGGGCAATGGTCCCAGCGTTTGCAGGTGACTGTCCTCCTCCACAGTTTCCCACCCTACCCAGTCCACCCCTCCCTGCCTCAGCTCTGCTTCTTAGGGCCACTGGGTCAGGCCTGACCCAGGTGAGCCACAGCCGCCCCCGACCTTGGTCCTGGGCTCACCTGGGCCGGGCATCCCTCTCAGGTCACTCCCTCCACTTCCTCAGCCCTGCAGTCCCTAAAGGCTAAGCCCAGCTGTGCCTCAGCCCTGCCATGACTCAGGCATTAGGACAAATCCCACGGAGCCAGCACACGGCCAGAGTCTGGAGTGGGGACCAGGTCCCCACACAGGAGGCTCCTTTTCCAAAATCTCACCTGAGTCCTCGGGCGGGACCAGCCTACAGAGCGTCCTCCGGGAAGGACAAAAAGCCCCATTTCCTTCAGCAGGGAGCCTCGTAGTTGCTGGAACAGGCCACCCCCAGTGGCTGATTTGGGGACAACGGCCTCAACTGGGGTTAAGCTGGGAGTGTGGGAAGGTGCTGTCTGGGTGACATCACGATGCGTCCCTTGCCCTTCCTGGGGCCCTCCCTGCCCCTCTGTCACCCTTGTCTTTGTCCAGGTGTGTGGCGGATGGTGGGGCAGGGTCCACGATGCCTCTGTGTGAAAGTGACTAAATTCCTCAGAGAAGGGACAGTGTCAGGACCTAAACCCAGACTTACCTCTTCCTGCTGCAGCACAGGCGGTGGCTCCTTCGGGGTCTAAAATGTTAAAAAGACATTTAAACAAGGGCTGGGTGGGGTAGGGTGGCTTGTGGCTGGGCCCTGTAGACACAGGGGACCCGGGTCTGGAGCAGCAGGACAGACCATGGCCTTTGGGGTGTCAGTGGGGTACCCTGTGCCTGTGGTGCTGTGGCCAGCAGCTGCCACCTCCTGGATCCTTGGGTGCCAATCTTACCCAACGGGAAGCCCTGTCCCTCCCTCGTAGGGTCCTGGAGATCAGCCAGGCTAAGGGGTCTGGTCCCTGGAGAACCCCAACACCTGCAAGTGTCTCCATCAGCCCACACTCCCATGGAGACCAGAGCACACTCCCCAGCTCCCTTCCTCTGGTGGCCCCTCTGTCCCCAGGTTTCCCCCGCCTCCCAGGCTCAGGGGTGAGGCCCCGGCTTTCCGTTCTGGCTGCGCCGAGTGTAGAGCTCGTGCCTGCACCCCTGCGAGCCCCGTCCTCCTCCTTCAGCCCATGCTCTGGGGCGTGTCCTCTTCCCCAGCTCCCAGCGCCTCTGCCTCCCATCCCGGGTGCCCGTCTCTGCCCGTGTGATGCTGCCACACCCCATAGTGGCCGTCATTTCACCCTCATGCTGCATAGCCCAACACAGGACAGCGATCCCCCATGGTCGATGGCAGTGGCTTCACTGCGCACCGCCCACCCCCAGCAGGCCCACGTGTGCCAGCACTTAGTCATGGCAGCTGACAGGGTGGCGCAGTTTCCAGACTGTGCAGAGGTCCCTGCTGGCTTCTAAAGGCACAGCGTCCCACAGGCCACTCCTCCTCCCTGGCCAGCATCATCCTCCGCTGGGGCCATCAGCACTTCATGTGGGACCCCGTCTCCCTCTCTCACCACAGAGGCGCCTCCTGGGCCCTCATCTGCCTGAGGCCATCAGAATTCCTGCTGCTGTGGTGGCCCTGTCTCAGGGAACCTGGGGTCCCTTCTCTCTGGGGGCAGAGCAGGCCTCAGCCCAGTTTCCAGAGCCTGCCAGGCCAGCTGTGCATGGCTGTTCTGGGTCAGGAGGCCGCATGGAGCCCAGGCTGTCCCTAGGGCGGGGGAAGGTGAGGACAGTGTGTGTCCCTCACTGGCTCATATGATGATTTTGGAGTGAATGGGAAACTGCCCACAGGCAGAATCATGGGACGTCACCTGCCCAAGTCCTTCGGAGGGTGGCATGTCCCTGGGCCCAGGGCTGGGCAGGCAGTGGCACTCACCCTCCTGCAGCAGAGCCAGAGGAGAGGACACAGCAGTAGCGGGAGCAGCAGCAGGGCCAGCCCGATGGTGACGAGGACCAGCGGGCTGCTGTGCACTTGCTCCGAGATAATGAGTTTTGGAGGGATGACAGGTTCCGTTGTTATGACAGGTTCCGTTGTTTTAACAGGTTCCGTTGTTGTAACAGGTTCCGTTGTTGTAACAGGTTCCGTTGTTGTAACAGCTTCCGTTGTTGTAACAGCTTCCGTTGTTGTAACAGGTTCTGTTGTTTTGACAAGTTCCGTTGTTTTGACAGGTTCTGTAGTTTTGACAGGTTCTGGTGGCTTTATAGGTGCTGGTGGCTCAACCGGTTTTGGTGGTCTTACAGGTTGTGGTGGTCTAGGTGGTTCCGGTGGTCTAGGTGGTTCCAGTGGTCTAGGTGGTTCTGGTGGTCTAGTGGGTTTAGGTGTTCTGACAGGTTCAGTTGGCTTTGGTGTAGTAGTGGGGCGTGGTGTAGTAGTGGGGCGCGGTGTAGTAGTGGGGCGTGGTGTAGTAGTGGGGCGTGGGGCGGTAGTTGTCACCTTTAGGAGAAACAGGTCACTTTGCATCCAGGCAGGACTGACACAGCCAAAGGCAGAAGTCTGGGAGGGCCTGGGTGGCCTCTTCCCAGGTGCCGACCACTTGGCATCCCACCATCCCACTACCCCTTGTCCCCAGGCTGCCACACCTCTAGGGACCACAGTAGGACTAGAAGCTGGGGCTGGTCTCAGAGAGCTACAGACCCCACCTCTGGCCTTGGTCAAAGGCTCTGCCCCGAAGCCCTGACCAAGGAGAACTGAAGGCCCCGAGGTCTGACAATCCCACCCTCTCTGCACGCCTCGGATGACAGTGTAGGGCTGTTGTGAGGACACAGCTGCTGCAGGCACACAGATGGTGGGGGCCGGGCTGCTGGGGCCCACTGAGGTGAGGACCAGGGGCAGGGCTGAGACCCGCTCCATTTCCCAGTAGCCCGGCCCCCCCACTGGCTCTGCAGCCTGGGCCACACCTGCTCATCCCTCGGAGCCTCAGTTTCCACATCTGTACAAAGGAAACTAGACTCCCTCCCTTTTGGGCACTTGTGAGGTTTAAGAGTTCAGAGAAAGTCCCAGCACAGGGCCAAGTCCCTGCGGGCTTAGGGAATGGGACCTCTTCTCCTGCTTGTTATTCATGATGAAGGGCCCGTGTGCTGCATCTGAGGGGAGCAGGCCGCCCAGTCCTTTCCTAAATCCAGGTGCTGCTTAGAGAGAAGGCTGCAGAGGGACAGGGAACAGGCCGGCTGAAAGGAGAGGTGACAGCTGGGCTGCTTGTGAGGGTGACTGGCTGGGCTGCAGACTCAGGGCTGCTCCTGAGTTCTTTTCTAAATGTGCCTGTCCCTGGGCGGGCTGTCACTGGGTGGAATTCCTGATGGGTACACGTGTGAGTTCTGTCTGCTGATCCGTGCGTGGATGTGAAGGCAGAGCCAGACGGAGGACTGTCAGCACGGCTGTGTCCCCACAGCTGACACTGCACAAGAGCTGTCACAAGCAGGCTCAGGCCTCCCTCCTGCCAGGTGCGTTCCCCTACCATGCTTTCTGGGCCAGAAAAAAGGCAGAGCGATGTGTGCAAAGTGACAGCAGGTGTTTGCCCAGCAGGCTCAGGGGACTGGGGCTCGTGAGTGCATTAAGGGCCAGAGTTGCAGCTGGGGCACAGTCTTAGCACCATCCATCCCTGACACAGCAGGGCGAATCCTCGATCCCCTGTGTCTGGGACACTATGTGGAGGGGCTGGGTGCCCTAGAGTCCTGCATTCTGGCCCCTGGGAGGCAGCCCCCAGCCTCGCCCACTTGCCCCAGCTGGAATCCAGTTGTATCTGCCTGAGGTGACTGTACATGCCTTCTGGGCCTAGCTGGGAACCAGTTGTCCTTTCTGTTCCCTCCCGGGGTGTATGTCCTCCTGGTGCAGGGCTCTGGACAGCCCCTGTGGTTGGCTACAGACCCTCCGTGGTACTCACGCATTTGACCTTGGTGATGGTGAGGTTGCGGCCGAGGAAATTGATGCCATTCAGGGTGATTTGAACAAACATCTGCCTAATGCACAGAAAGCGCAGAGGGTGAGAAGCAGCCTGGAGAGACCGAGCCCTGGCCCTTGGCTCAAACCTCAGCCTCTGAAAATCAGGCCCTGGGGCTTCGGAGCGTGGACAGCATGGCGAGGCCACCTAGTTCCCCAGTGCACTGTGAGGTCGGCCTCAGCAGTGGTGGCCAAGGGGGATACGGATCAGGCAGCAAGAGCCCTGTTTGGGGTCTGGTGCCATCGGGGCCATGGGTTAAGTGACAGGGGAGGGGGTGCTGCTTGGTGGCACCATCCCGACTCTTATGTATCTACAGGGCATGTTGGCTGAGCTCCAAAAGGTGACCTGGAGCAAAGGCACCATTCCTCTCCTGACGCTGCCCTCCCCATCAGAGCCCGGGCCACCACAGATCCCTGAACACCTGGGGGCTCCCATCAGGGACAGATGGGGAAGGAGCCCTTAGCCAAACTGCAGACAGATACTTGTTGCAGCACAGGGGCATCCCCCATTCTGTACACAAATGGTGACAAACACTGACCACCTGGTCTCCTGTCCACTAGGGCCCCAGCCAGGGTCACTTACTGTCCGGGTTTGTCTATCGCTGGTCCAGGACAAGTTATTTTAGTTTCTTCCACCAAAGTTGGTTTTACATCTGAAAGAAAATAACATAAGAAAAATGTTAACGGACATGTCCATCCATCCATCCCTGTCACCCTCTGCCTGCCCTCGGCAAGCAGAGCTAACACTTTGGCCATGACCAGCTTCTCCTCTCTGCCTTCTTCTATTCAAAGTCACCTGCTGAGCACCTGCTGTGCCCCGGGCTCTGTGCAGTGCTCACGTGTTTAACAGCAGCAAGGCAGGCAGACTCCTTGCTCTCAAGGCACTTGCCTTTCAGCAAGTGGATGGTGAGACAGAAAACAATAAAAAACTATTAGGCAAGGAAAAAAAAGGAGGGGCATCCAAGTTGGAAAGGAGGAAGTCAAATTGTCCGTTTGCAGATGATGTGATTTTGTATAGAAAAACCCAACCGGTCCACCAGAATAAACCTCTTAGAGATGATAAACAAATTCAGTAAAGTTTCAGTATACAAAATCAAAAGATAAAAATCAGCAGGGTTTCTATACACCACCACCAAAGTCGCCGCAGAAGAAATGAGAAAAGTATCCCATACACAATGGCTGCCAAAACAAAACAAAACGAGCAAAAAATTTAACCAAAGAGGTGAAAGAGCCTTACGAAGAAAACTATAAAACACTGATGAAAAAAACTGAAGAACACACAAAAAAACGGAGAGAAATCCCACGTTGATGGATTGGAAGAATCAATATTGTTACAATGACCACACTTACTCAAAGCGACCTACGGTTCAATGCAATCTTGATCAAAATACCAATGACATCCTCCACAGAAATAGAAAAAACCATCCTAAAATTCATATGAAACCACTAAAGACCTGAATAGCCAGAACAATCCTGAACAAAAAGAACAAAGCTGGAGGCATCACACCACCAGACTTCAAAATATCACACAAGCTACTATAATCAAAACAGCATAGGACCGGCACAAAAACAGACACACAGACCAATGGGACAAAAAAGAGAATCCAGATATAAAACCCACATATTTACAGCCAAGTAACTTTTGACAAACACGCCAAGAACATACATTGGGGAAAGGACAGTCTTTTCAATAACTGTTGCTGGAAAACTGCATATCCATATGCAGAGATAGGACTATCTCTCACTGTATACAAAATCAACTCAAAAGAGATTAAAGACTCTAATGTAAGACCCAAAACTATGAGACTAATAGAAAAAAAAATACGGGAAATGCCTCCGAACATTCGTCTGGGCAAAGATTTTATGAGCAAGACCTCTAAAACACAGACAACACAGGCCAAAACAGACAAATGGGATTATATCAAACTACTAGGCTTCTACACAGCAAAGGAAATAGTCAACAGAGTGAACCTACAGAGTGGGAGAAAATATCTGCAAACTATTCATCTGACGGGGATTAATATCCAAACTATACAAGGAACTCAAACAACTCAACTACAATAGCAAAAATAATCCAATTAAAAAATGAGCAAATGATCTGAATAGACATTTCTCAAAAGACGACATACACATGGCCATCAAGGACATGAGAAAATGCTCAGCATCACTACTCATCAGGGAAATGCAAATCAAAACCACAACGAGATATAACCTTACCCCAGTCAGAATGGCAATTATCAAAAAGACAAAAACAAATGCAGGCGAGGATGCGAACAAAGGGGAACTCTTATACGTTGTTGGTGGCAATGCAAAACAGTACAGCCATTGTGGAAAATCATGTGGAGGTTTCTCAAAAAGCTATAAATAGAACAACAATATGATCCAGCAATCTCACTACTGAGTATACACCCAAAGGAAAATAAATCAGTATATTGAAGGGTACCTGCACCCCCAAGTATTGCTGCACTATTCACAATAACCAAGATATGCCATCAACTGGTGATGGGATAAAGATCATGTGGGATATATGGAATACTATTCAGCCCTAAAAAGTATGAAATCTTGTCATTTGTGGCAACATGGATGAGCCTGGAAGACATTATGTCAAGCGAAATAAGCCAGGCACAGAAAGATAAATAGGGCATGTTCTCATTCACATGAGGAAGCAGAAAAAGTTGAGCTCATAGAAGCAGAGTGTAGAATACCAGGTAATAGAGTCTGGGAAGGGCAGGGGTGGAGACAGGGAGGTTGGTTAAGGGGTACAAGATTACAGCTGGATATGAAGAATAAGTTCTAGTGATCTTTAGCACTATGGGATGACTATAGTCAACACCAATGTATTTTATAATCTCAGATAGAAGATTTTGAAAGCTTGGGAGGCTCAGAAGGTTCTGTAACTAGTAGCTGTTAAATTAAGTTTGGCCTAAAGGTTTCTTTGAACATATTGAACTATAACCCAACTTAATGTGCAAACAGACTGTAACCTACTCTCGTAATAAGTGGAAGAGTCTCAGCCGGGAACAGCCAGCCAATTGCTTAAATCACATTCAAATACAGCAAAGGCCCAGTTGTAACCAATCCAGCCGTTTCCTTAGCTCGCTTTTGTTTTCTGTCCATCACTTTTTGCTATTTCTGTTTATAAATGTTATCCAACCAGGTGGCAGCCCTGGAGTTATTGTGAACCTTTTCTGGTTCTGGGGGCTGCCCATTTCATGAATCATTGTTTCCTCAATTAAATTTAATTTGTCTAAAGTTTTTCTTTTAACAGATGGTGTCAGAAGTGGGATTTGAAGTAGATATTCTAGAGGCCCCTAGGAGGATTGAGTGACCAAGTGTGGTTCCCACGGGGACACTGTGTCCATGGCTCTCCCGCAGCAGCTGGGGGTTATAAGTTCTTTCTTAAGGGTAAGTTCTTTCCCAGATTCTGAACTTCCACAGATTTGTGGTTTGAGCTATGTGAATCTCTTTGAGTACATTTTTTATCAGTACTGGGTTTGGAAATGATGACAAAACTGGACACGGTCCAGGATCAAACTGGATCTGATAAAATTAAGTGGGTGGGATCCAATTAGAGGCCTCCTATCTCTGGCTGGGCCCGACAGAAACTGGCAGTCAATGGCAACGTGAAAGTTGTCAGAATCAAAATGGAATCACATGTGTCAAACTTCAACAAAATATAAATAAATAAAGCTGGGAATCCGAGAAGCACACGGGCCTATGACAAGAACTATTACAAAGACTCTCTAATGCACATATGCCTGTAACAAAATCTTTTGCCAAGGACTTTTCAAACTGCGACTCGCTACATGAGTCACAAGGACAGCTAGCCGGATACTCACGAACACTTGCCTGATGCTGTCTTCACTAGTGAACTGACATCAACTCCTGCGAGAAGTCTCTATACCTGATGCTCTCTTTGATTCAAAACAAATGATGTGTACTTTTCTCTTTTGCCTTTTCAAACCTTCTGCTTCTTTTGCATCCTTGAATGTGAGCATAGTTTACCATGGCCTGTGTGTTCCCATGGCAGTCTTCTAGTCCCAGTTAAATTCCTTATCCTTTCAGAGAGCCTCTCCCTGTTTGTTATTTTAGTTTATCAGCAGTTACGGCAGGAAGTGCACACTCTGGCTTTTGGAAATTTGCAGGGATTTTGTGCTATACCCTTCATGTTTATTTTTCTTGTGGACTTAGATAGGAAAAAAATCATGGGCTAATGTGATCAAAGGAATCTCAGAGCCAAAGCTGAGATTTAATATAAAAAGTGGAATCGTTAATTTCCGAAGAACCGAGTACTCTACTTGCAAGTTATGCCTACTTTTACGTATACCCCAGAAGCAGTAAACGCTTACAAAGACAATGAAATCTCACTAAAGGTAATTTAAAATTATGGTGAAACATTCCAAATAAACAACACCACACTTTAAGAAGTGTATTGAAAAATGAAAAAAAATAATAATAAAAAATAAATAAATAAATAAATAAATAAATAAAAATGAGAGCTCCCGAATTAGGCTCACCGGATGACACCTATTGAAGTGCAGGAGCTTCTAAAAGATTTCAAAATTTTTATTTCTTCTTTTAAAAGACTATTTACAAAGGGCAAATTAAAACTTAAGTGACTAATTGATAACAAAAATTGAACCTTCTAACCTATTGGCTCAGTTACTCTCTCACCCTGAAGAAGAAGAAAAAAAAAAAAAACTGGATAAAATTTCTTTAGTTTATAAAAGGTAGGCTCTCAGGTAACATCGGCTCACTGCTTTTTCAGACCTGTCCATGCTGAGCCCAGGCATAGAAAATGCTCTCTTTGATTTTTTTCTTCATGCCCTGAACTCAGTAGCTTTAGCTCAGAAACAGAAGCTAACATAAAAAGATTTCCTATTGAACTGAACTGGTCTCCAAAATATACCTTTCTGGCATTAGTGGGCTATTTTGACACCCTTTTGTGAAAGAATTTTGTATCTATAAAGGAAATCACGATTTGTAAGTGTATCTACCTCTCTGCACCAAGGAGAGGGAGGACTGAGTCACTGGAAACTCTTACAAGGAAAAAGGTGTTGGTTTCAGTTTACACACCAAGCCTTACCTTTTGTTCGAGGTGCTTTTCATGACCATAGTGTCTTAACTGGACCTTTACCTACACCTTCCTTCCTATGGGAAAATGACTGTATTTAGGACGAACATTGCAGCTTTGTGCTTTTGAGTTGTAAATTTTCTACCTTGTTTCACCTAAGCTGTTTCTTTGGAAATGCAAATTTTGGGTATTTTTTAAAGATGGTTATTGGAAATGGGATAAATACAGCAGACACGGATAGGGCTCAAACAAACACTAAATCTACCAAAGGCTGGATTGATCAGAAGGACCCTGCTGGTCCTTCCACATTACAGAGCTTCAAACCAGTCCACTCTATTTACCCCAGGCTGGAGAAATTTAAAAAGCCAGAAGGCAGTAATTAAAATAAGCAAAGTAGCTAACAATTGCTTAGGGCAATAATGAGACAGATCAATCCAGAAAAGGGCAAGGGGACGGATAACCGTTCACAGATGAACTTGCCATCATTTCAAAGTTCTGTGCAAATAACTTGAAGTTTTAAAGTTATGTTAAGTGAAGGAAAAGGTACTCATTAAATGTCTGAGTCATTTCTAAGTAGGTTAAAATACTGAAACATTAATTGCTGAGTACATGTGTAGAATATACATACATCAACATCGTGTTTTTATATAGTATAGAGAAGCTAAATATATTTAGGTCTCTAAATAAACATACAAAAATTGTGTTCTGTGGTAACATGTCTCTAAAAATTATAAAATAGTTCTCATGCACAAAATTCTGGTATAAAACACTTCAAGATTGCTTATTTCCTTGGTAGGTTTTCACTAGAAATTAAGGGTACTAAAGCTAAAATTATTCTACTAAATATATGGCAATTAAAACCACTTCATAAAGGGAACAGTAAGATGTGTTTTGGTAAGTGCAGCTGACATAAAAGATGTGTTGTAGTTGTTTTGAAAAAGGTAATTTTTGTCCTAAAACAGAATAATAGGTTGTTCCAAAATGAGAAAGAGGAAAGGCTGTAGAAAGTTTGTGGAAGATAAATCTTGTAAAAGGAATTTTATGTGCAATCGAGCAGACTAACACTCGAAGATAATTATAAGTTTTTCTAAAAATGAGCATTAACATCAAAATAAACTAATCCAAACCCAGAATATGTATTTCTAGCCTCGTGCTGTCTTTATTAGGTCTTGTGATTATTTGGAAAATTGAGTCTCCTTTATCAATGAGTAAAGGTTTTTGCTTTGTGAAATCTTTTAATTATTACTTTGGCTAAATAAATGACTATTATTTTACAGTGATGTGTGTGATCATATTTTGATCCAGTGTTTTAAACTTTTGACATATTTGACAGGCCTCCCAAAATGAAATTTCAAAATCAAAATTAATTCTTTTTGACATCAAATTAATTTTGGCTCCTGAAGAGAGATAATAAAACAGGATTATTTAATATGTTAAGGTATATGGGAAGAATTTTCAAATAAAATTGATATTTTTACCTTTTTTGAGTTATAACATTCATATTTCTATTTCTATGAATGTTATTAATATATGTTCCAAAATTGCATGAGTCTTCAAATAATTCTAATGTGTCTTGGTATGTTATCAGTCATAACTATGGTTATTATGTTAAATTATTGTAGACCATAGAAATAACCAAATTTCTTTGTCAATTGCATCTTTAATCATGACCACTTTTTTTCTTGTTGTCCACAGTTCATTGTTTAATTCTGATACTTGTTCTGGAAGCTTTTTACAAGGAAAATCCTAAAAAGGTTGAGTTTTCAAAGAGGTTCATGGAAATGATAAAAAGGACTCTGAAAGGTACAGGTTTCTGATAACCTTAGATCATAGCACTACATATGGTAAGAATTTCCAGAAGTCTAATGAAAAAACTGACTGGTTTATAAAAGTGTTAACCAACATTAAGCAGGACAAGAAATAATTAAATACCAAGAAAATACTTTGGCATATTTTCATGCTAAGTCAGCCTGTAATGAAATTGTTAAGATATGCAATTTGAATGAACTCCACGACTCAAGTCAAGTTGCCTATAATAACCCATTTAATAAACAGTGCTATGTACCTGAATTGGAGAAACAAAATTGTATTTAAGAGAATATAGATATCCATTGCTAAGCATGGACTCATGATAAGTATGAACAGCTGCCTGGTCCTTCCTAAGTCCTTAAAGCTTCATATTAAAATCTCTGTCTTTCATGACTCATCATGAAAGATATAAATGATCCAAATTACGGAAAAAAAATGGTGTTTTAAAATGGCCAAGATGATTTATGACCAATGTTTGGATTGTCAAACCCATAATCCTGGGAAGACAATCAAAACTTCAGGTACAGTTCTGCAACTTGATGGGCCATTTGAACATTTACAGATGGATGTTATTTAATTGTCACGTTTCAATGAATGTGTTCTGGTTATATAGACGCTTTCCCATGCAATGACGCCAATGCTATAACCATAGCTAAAAGGTTCTTAGAAAATGTGTTTCCTTCATAGGCATTCCCAAAGAAACTTCCAGTGATGGAGGTACTCATTTTACTGGACAAGTTATGGAACAGTTAAATAAGGTTTTACAAATACTTTAGGCAAAGATAACAGAATTGACTGCCTTGGTCAAAGGTATTGTAGGTTGATGACAATGAGATTTTCTTCCAGTGGGAAACATATGTTGCCCCCTTATGAAATTATTACTGGAAGTCTTATGCTCCTAATAACATGAAGGTACCTCAATAAGTTCATGAGAAAATGGACTTACAAGATAATAGGAATCCTTTAATAAACTTTTTGAGTACCTTCATAGCACTTCATGTATCTCCTGCTCTCCTAAGCTTTGATACGACTAAATGCTGCAAGGCATTAGAGCATTAAGCCAGAGTGCATTTCTTCTAGGTAGAGGAAGCTTTTCATGATTGACTGAGTACAATTAAAACCCTTCATGATCTAGAACCCAAAGATCGGATCTTCTGGAAACGCCATCAGAAGCAGTCTGCCCTTGCCGCCCACACTGCAGCAAAACTTCAGAACCTTCCACCCTTGGTTCACGTCTCACAGACTCTTGGAACTGTACACCCTTTGGAGATCTTAAGGTAAAGCTAAACTGGGAAGTTTCTCCCCAGAAGCACACAGCATCTTATAAATGGGCAGCATTCCCAAGATCATGAATCAAGACTTCTCTGCCATCATGAAACTATGGCTTCTCTTCATTTTTCCTTACTTCTTTTGCTTTCCTTACCTCTTTCGCTTGGCAGGATCATGCTGTAATTAGTGTTTTATTTACAGAGTAGCTTCTGTGAGTAACCTGATAGAAAGTTGGATCTGTTATGCAAAATCCAGATCTTTGCAGGACCTAGGAGATTCATTAGTTTACCCAATGGGTAACTTTGGCAACATCCCTAATGTGACCGTTCTTCAAATTGTACTAGTGGTAATATTTCTGGACCAAGTTTTCACTTAACCCAGTAATGGGATACAAGAACCAGGACCAACAAATACATCACAAGACGGGTTTGCACCAAAACCTGAAATGGAGCTTCTTGCAAACTGATTTGTGTGCCAGAGTACTGTAGTGGTCTTCTAACCTGTAATAACTTTGCCTCAGACTCTTGGCTAGCAACTGCTAGTTTCACCATTCCAAGTAATATATGCATAAACAATGGAACTTGAAAAGGGATCTTGTGTGCACCCATGGGCTATACTTTTATTTGTGGAGGATTTTGCAGCCAACCTTATACGTGAGCAACCTAATCTCTTGATGAATGGAAGATTAATGGCAAATGTGGGCTAGGAATTTTAATGGCATCTTTGTTTCTCCATAGTCAGTCGGTTTTGTTTTCTGTCATCATATTTAACTAAAATTAAACTTATCTTGTATTTTGGAGAATTGACAATACTAATCTTTGAGTTTTGGACTGGGGTAATGTTCTATTCCTAATCGTTTCCCTATTTCCTTGTTTTCTACTGTGTGTCATTTTTATAATTAAAAATTAATTTCAAATTAAGTTATAATTAATATTTCAAAAATATAAAATATTACAAAAACATACAATTATAATTTGATAACTAAGATTTCATTTTATACACAAAAGTAATTTTTATTGCTTTTCTCTTTTCCACCATAGGTCAAGGCTATTTCTCACAAAATGGTTCATTTTGACATGAACCAGTCTGTTGTTCCTAATTCAATTATCACATTAACCATGAGTTTCTGAACTGTTTTACCCCTTCACTGATGCTAATAATGTCAAACATATAAATTTGGTTAGGGTAGAAATTCACTTGTCAGGGATGGAATAGCTGGGATTCGTGGCAAAATAAAATTGCCCACACAAGAGTGAAGTGACTTCCAGTAGGGTGTTCAGTCCAGTGCTGGGGACGGAGGGGAGGGCGGCAGGCCTGGCCCACGGAGGCAGCGGCCCAGGGTCCAGATGCGTAGAGCAACCAGAAAAGCCTGGCTGACCCCAAGGAGTTTTAAAACCAAGATTCACTGACTAAACCAAGTATTTCAGTTGCCATGTTTAAAAACTTATTAAGTTATAAACACATGACATGATAAACACAGAAAACATAAAGAATATTAAAACAGCAATTTTTAAATTTGTCTCCCATATACTTTTATTTTCTAAAATGCCAGCCAATGTTTTAATCACAGGAAATGTAATTAAGAACAAGAAAATCACTTTCACCAGGGCATCAGAGATCCCTGTAATGACAGCCATGCTCAGCCACTTCTGGCCCAGCCACCAGCAGGAGCACAATGGCATCTGCAGAGGAGCCCAGGACTGAGGGATGGGCTCGCCCATCTGAGACCGTGCCCCACCTTGGAAAGAAAGACCAGTGCCCTCCAGGGAGGGAGACCAGTACACCCACAGGCCAGCAGAGGAGGCATCTGAACACTTTCCCTGGGGGTAGCCTGGGACCTGCTTTCCCCATGAACCATCACCTCAGGGAAGCAGAAGGCCCGACAGGATCAGGTCACCAAGTTCCAGCCTGGCCTCAGCCACTGTGCAGTGGTGGGCAAATGCTCCCACCGCCCTGCCTATGGGTTTCTGTCACAGAGGGTCACAGCATGGCTGTTCTGAGAAGCCACAGAGAGAGTGTGTATGAGGTGCTTAGCCCAGTGCCCGACATGGGAAATGTTCAGTAATCACCAGCTCTCTCAGCCAAGGTTGCTCAGTCCCTAAGAAACTACAGAGAAAGTGCAGGCCACAGCTGATAGGTTCTGAACATAACTGGTGCCATTTTAGGCAAGGCAAAGCACAAAATGGCCCCAACCCCTCCCCACTTCCCTTTATGAGAAACCTCATGATTTCTGAGAAATAGAAACCCTTTTGCTTCCACAAGGGCACAGTTCTCCACCCTGGTTGCAAAGCTTCTGCATTAGCATAATGCCCCTCCTTGATTGTATCAACCAGCCCTTGGCACCCCACAGTCCATATAAGCTCTACCACCTCCACATCTGGTGCTGTCCTCCATTCTGAGGGCAACCTGGGCTGCCCTCCACTTTGAGCACAGCCCAGCAGATTCTTTTCTTTTAATAAAGCTTGATTGGTACCTGGTGTTTTGGCTCACTTTCTTTCATTTTGGTGCTGAAACCCAGGCAGGGTTCTGGCCAATGTTGTTGGATGATCCCCACCTGCCCTTCCCAGACTTGCCAAACCAGGTACCTCCAGGACTCTCTCCTTTGGCTGTTTCAGACCAACACATCCAACATCAGCCTCAATTCAGGGTAAGTCAGTGGGTCAGTCCTCTCTCACCACAGGTTTTCTTGCCCGACTCTCTCTCCCTACTTCTTGAAGCCCAGACACCTGGCCTAGGGAACCCCTCTTGTGCCCCCCAGCTATTGGAGGATGCTCCTCTAGCCAGTCAGTGGCTTCTCTCTTGAAAAGAAGGCATGCACCAAAGAGGACTCTCCTTGGTGTTACCCTTCTTCTTCTTCTTTTTTTTTTTTCGTTAAATTTTTATTTTGTCAATATACACTGTATATGATTATTATGGCCCATCACCGACACCTCCCTCCCTCCTCCCTCTCTCCCCTCCGCCCCAAGAATGTCCTTTCTGTTTGCTTGTTGTAACAACTTCATGAAAGTATAGTTGTTATATCTTCTTCCCCAGCCCCCCCGGGTTTTTTGTGTGTGTGTATGTGGGTGAATTAATTTGTTTTTTTTTTTTTTTTTAGCTCCCACCAATG
>NW_007743825.1:0-18048 GCF_000696425.1 Galeopterus variegatus | reverse complement strand
CATATCTGCCGGCTGCCTGCCACTTTCCACCATGAGTAGAAGCAGCCTGAGGCCCGTGCCAGATGCAGCTCTCCCAGAATCGTAAGCCAAATAAACCTCTTTCCTTACAAATTACCCAGTCTAAGGCATTTCTGTTATAGCAACACAAAACAGCCTAAAACAACCTCCTGTCTCTATAACAACACTAACATGTCTTCTGATTCACCTTTTCTCTCCCACCTACCTCACAGGTTGTTCAAAAGCCAATGATTAAAAAAAGAAAAAGAAAAACATAGAGGTTGCTATTGGGCCTTCATGACAGAGTTAAGGCTTCGTACACATACTTGAGGTACATAAATGCCTTTAGTTTTCCCTGACGCAAGGTAGTAGACTCAGTTTTAGCTTTGTGTAGTGATGGTAACAAAGGAATTGAGAATAAACAAAATTTTTGTTAAATGACAGAGTGAAAAATTCCTACGTTGAGTCTAGAAATATTTTCATTACTGAGAGCTTATTATTTACAAAACAATTACTAGAATGCTCTCACCTATTAGTATGCTTTTTATTGAAAGGCAACATCATACAGAAGCAGGCACACATAATAAATGTAGCCTGATGCATTTTCACAGAGTGAACATTCCCAGATCAATGAAAAAATGCCCTTTGTTTTTGTTTTTAAATAGTTTTCTATGCTTGGGTCAAAACCACCAAATAATGCAAAACTTAGTTATAAAATTTAAGCTCTGTTAGCAGGAAAATGCTAGAAATTTAATGAAATACAATGCCTGAAAATGATCCATTTTGCTTCAAAGAGGGTAATTATCTTGGAATTTTATTTTCCAAGTTGGAAAATTGGATGTTTTATTTTCTTTTTAACCATGAGTAGGCATGTAGTTCCTTCTTTAACCATTTATAAAGCCGGAGTCTCCTCAGCTTCCCTTCCTAACAGCCTTTGCAAGGACAGAGAATGGCCATCTTTGCTTTCCTTCCTTTCCGCTCCCATCCTTCCCTTACATTCGTATTGTGAGTTGCTCTGAAAGTAGGCAATCTCATTCTCCTCAGCTTTCCTGATTTGGGGCAGATCCACAGAAGAAATGAGGTGTTTTTTCTCATGGTCAGACTAGCTGTGGACCATTGCACAACCTCTGTTTACACAGTGAGTGTGCTTCAGCCTATACCTTTAATTGGCCAATAACAATGCTGGGAGCAAGGTATCCCAGTACTCTGAGACTGATCTGGCTTTAGGCACACCAACTCCTCTCTTACTTATAGGAGTCAGGAGCAAGGTCCTGAGAACGTAGAATGTGCCAAAATGCATTTGCTCCCACTCAACTGACAGCCTCTTGATAGGAAACCAAATGGAACACAAGACCTGCGTGGCCCCTCTTTGATTATAACAAAGAGTCAGAAGGCCCAGCTACAAAGAGCAATGTAAATGTCTATATGTTAGATGCCAACAAAATGATAATAAAATTAAAAACAAGTACTTGGGCATTGCTGTCTAACCACACATTATTTTTCACAAAAAATTTCAGGGAAGGTTGGGCTTTTGTACATTTAATTAGTATAATGGAACTGACTGTGCCGAATACATTTGAAGTTAGATGAGGGTGCAGCCTTCTTGTCACACTCTAGATGCCAGCAGATATCTGGGCAGAACCCTTCCCTCTTGGAGAAGGTCTGAGGCAGGGTGAATGACGTACCTTGTGTGAAGGTGCCCATCACTTGAGTGGCGGCAGGGCCTGAAAGGGCTTTCCATCAATGCACATGGTAATAAAATTTCCCAAAGTGCCCACGTTAGTGGCAAAAGTCTCACATCTACTAGGAACTGGGATATGTCTGGAAGTGGTGCTAATTGTGCTAAACATATTTTCTTCCATGCAAGTCCAAGCAAAAAAGAAAAATAGCAATAATTTATAAGTACTATTTTTGCTAATGTAGCTTGCAGATAATTAAAGATAAATTGTAAAGGCTTCATAAACCACAACTTTATGCCAGATCACTGCTATATTAATAAAGAGAAAGAAAAGAACTTTGAAAATAAAACATCAACAATGATTCTGATTTTCCATTGCCATTAAAGATTATAAAGAAAATAAGGATTAGAAAATTTGTTCTTGATTTCATGTATGAAAGTGCTTTGTTGAAAGTATAATTTATGGCTAATCTGATAAATCTGTTTAAATTTAAAGCCCCTTTTATTGTTGCCTTGTGCTTTGTCACAAAACCTATTTCTTTTAAAGTAAATTGTAGAACAGCAGCTCTCAAACTTTTCAATCTCTGTATTTTATGCTCTTAAAAGCCCCAAATAACTTTTGTTTATATGGGTTATATATCAATAATTATTGTATTAGAAGTGAAAACAGAGAGCATTTAAAGATATTTACTTATAATTCATTTTTATTTTATTTTTTGACAGTTTTTATATTCTTTATTAGGCCATCAGATGTGTCCATGGAAATATAAGAAAAATAATTGGAAACACTTCCATTTCCTTTTCAGAGAGGACACATCATAAGAGTAAAGAGGATACAGAAGAAAACCTAAAGTGAACATTGCCTTTTCCTCAAAATCCAAAGAAAATAAAAGAGGAGCAAAAATCAAGGCTATATCAGCAGTTAGTCTCCATCATTTACCTTCAAACCAGATTCACTGTTAGGAAAAGGAAATAAGTATAAAGTGAGATGAAAAAGAAAAAGATGATGCTTCGTTCTAACCTGTTCCTTTCTGACTTATGTTATATAGAATTTATTTCAAGTAACTGAAAAATTTTCTTTGTAGTAGTTGTATTTCTTTATTTTGCTGATTTTTCTATGAGCCCGTTACTTAATCATCCCCAAATTCTCTGCCAAAAGTGAAAAATCCCTCAGTGCATTTACAAACCATGTAAAATATGTCCACTCCGACTAACTCTGTATGCTTCTAGAAATTTCTGTATGTCTCCAGTGTTTCAGAATTTTGTACTGATGTGACTTTATGTGAAGTATTTTCCAACCATTGTGTTGAGCACTTGGTAAACTCATTCAATCTGAAAAAATCACACCCTGCATTTTGAATAGTTTATTGCTGCTGTTATTATTTACTTATTTGGCAATTATTCTCTTGTATTTTCTCTGTTGTCTCCTCTGGAATCTTTTATTTTTATCTTGCCCTTAACTGTTCTAATTCTTTATTTTCTTATTTTTATCTTCTGGGTTTTTTTTGAAGAGGATTTAAAAAAATTTTTTAATTTATCAATATATAATATAGTTGATTTTCACGTCCCTTTATCAATTCCTCCTTTTCCTTCCTCCCTCTTCCCCCTCCCTGTCCATCAACATCATATCTGTTCACTTGTCTTAACAAGTTCAAGGAATTGTTGTGATTGTTCTATCTTAATTTTTCTCCCCTGCTTGTTTGTACATTTACTTATTTATTTTTATTAGCTCCCACACATAAGTGAGAATGTTTTCTTTAAGGAGTTTTATTATTTCAGGACACATATTTAATTCTTTAATCCATTTTGAGTTAATTTTGGTATATGCTGAGAGGTATGTTTCTAGTTTCATTCTCCTACATATGAATGTCCAATTTTCCCAGCACCATTTACTGAAGAGGTGGTCTCTTCCCCAGTGTGTAGTCTTGGTGCCTTTGTCAAAAATCAGATGGCTGCAGGTGTATGGGTTGATTTCTGGATATTCTGTTCTGTTCCATTGGTCTGTGTATCTGTTTTTATGCCAATACCATGCTGTTTGGGTTACTATAGCTTTGCAGTATAATTTAAAGTCAGGTAGTGTTATACCTCTGGCTTTATTTTTTTCGCTCAGTATTGCTTTGGCTATATTCATGGTCTTTTGTTCTTCCATACGCATGTTAGGATTGTTTTTTCCAATTCTGAGAAAAATGTCATTGGAATTTTGATGGGGATTGCATTGAATCTGTAGATTGCTTTGGGTAGTATGGACATTTTCACAATGTTAATTCTTCCAATTCAAGAGTATGGGATATCTTTTCATCTTCTTGTGTTCTCTTTAATTTATCTCAACAGTGGTTTGTAGTTCTCATCGTAGAGATTTTTCACATCCTTGGTTCAATTTTATTCCTAGGTATTAATTTTTTTGGTGACTATTATAAATGGGCTAGCTTTCTTGATTTTTTTTCTGCTATAATTCATTTTCAAATAACTGTAATAAACTCATTACTTATAAACATATGAAAAGTAAACATATTTTCCAAAACAAAAATATTAACAAGAAGAATGCCATTATTTTACATTTTTGCAAATCTTTTTATGTCAGGCTTAATAGAAGAAAAGTAGATTCTCTTTATCTGTCTCTTACATTCAATCTGTTGTGTTTTGTTTTTTTGGTTTATTTATGTGAAAAAAATCCAGCCTCATACAGATATGTAGCTGAAAAGGGGAGGAATATTTTAATAGCCACTTCAAAGAATTTTGGATATTCTTCTTTGATATTACACCAAAACTCAACAAGTGGTGGTTTCTTAAAGGTTAGTTAGAATATAGAATTTGAAACTATATCAGTGGCTTTTTGTACTCTGTTAAATTCAAATACATTGGTATATTTTGTACTTTGAATGAGTCTTTTACCCATGCATGTTATTATAATGTCATGCATTGATCACTTGGAAACTATTGATTCACAGAGTTTTGTATCTCTTCCTAACGTTAACATATATCATTATCACGTGATTTTGTCAAAAAACCACATTTATTACTATCACCATCCAAATCATCAGAAAAGTCTTTTAGTATTGGAAGGCTGTCAAGTTCATGATGTTGGATACAAGTTTTCTAAAATTCTAATTCTGCCTGAAAGATAGAATTTATTAGAAATAAATACTGTCAACTATTTTTCTTGAAATGACAGGCCAGTTAGTTCATTTTTGAGAAAATGTACGACACATACCCACCTCTGAATAAACACATTCAGTCAATCTATTAAGTAAAATGGCATTCCATTTGGAAGGCACCTAGTTCAACTGCTAAACAATTGCACAAGTATTTTTCCTGGGAGACAAACATGGTGCTTCGGTATGGAGCAGAAGTGCTTCATGCATATTTTCCACCTTGTCATAAAGAATATTAAAAAGACATGTACTCAAGGGTCAAAATTTAATAAACTTAATCATTTTTTTCTGCTTCATCAAGGACATTTTTAAGTGAAACTTGCAATTTTTTTTGTATATAACAGCAAGTGCACAGTAATGAAGTATTTGATTGCTGGTACAGTTTAGTGTCACTGCCTTGATTCCTGCTAAGGTGCCCACAGTTTTACCCACCAGTGCGTTGCACCATTAATGCAAATGGTCAACATAATAAAAAGGGCACATAACATCTCAGTATTACTATGCAAATAGTTCTTATCTCTTGGAACCCCCAGAGGGCCTTGAAGACTACTACTTTAGAGGATAGTAACTATAAATCTAAATGCTGTCTAATCTGCTCGATGCTATGTCCTTGTGGGTTCATGTAAAGAAGATTTAACAGGTTTATTTCTGTCTTCACCCTCCTGTCCTCCCTGATTCAAAAGAAAATTCCATTGTGGTAATTCAAGATAAATGGTGTGCATAGAACAAAGAAATTGCAGGACTCTTGATTTCATCTGCATTTTTCTCCCTAACGAAGAAAGCTACTCTACAATGCTCTGAAAAAACTATCAAACTATCTTGAGTTATAGGAAATATGACATGTTCAGTCCTCCCTCCACCCCACTTAACTCCTAACCTTCCCAAACCTTTCACTTTGCGGGTATTCTGGATGAGTTCTTAGTAGTGTCCTCAGAAATAATTGGTTGTCCTAATTCAGCCACATGCAAATTAATGCTCCCTTAAAGAGGCCTTATTATAATTTCCAACCCTTGATGTCTACATAATCCCCTATAGTTCTTTAACTTTTTGCTTTCTAACTTCTGTTTACCAGTGCACTACTTTTGTCAGCTCAGTATAGCATCAATTAGTAACACAGTTGTGTTTATTAAGTCTCCCCAGAGCTTTGAGAAAGCTGCTTTGTATTTATTAATGACTACACAAAGCACTACTATTTTTCAATAGCATTTAAAAATGAGTAAATTACTGAAGGTGAACTATAAAAGAACTTCAAATTTCAAAGGCAAGCAAAAAAAAAAAAAAAAAACCCATTATTTCAGACCACCCATAATACTTGCATGGTTGAATTTATTTTCAATTTAATATCAAGAGAGAGGGGAAAAGTCAAATCCAAACTATTCTTCCTGTTCTACCTTTGGCATTTTGGAGTACACAGGATTTTGAGTTAGAGAACTGGGCAGAGATCTGGTGATTAATTAAGAGCTGGTTTAACAGGTCTAAATTTCATTATCTCACACACCTGTTAAGTAACACACACCTGATTCAGCAAAAATCCACCCACAAGGTTAATTTTTTTAAAATTAAAAAGCAAGCAAGCTGGAGAGAAAAAAAGAGGCATAACTCCACAAACTTCAGTCCAGTTGTATGTTCTTAAGCATAATTCCAAACAACCAACTTGAAATGTGTCCAATATGTCACTCTCTTATTTTGTGAATAATTCCCTGTACTATACTAGGTGAAGTTAGAGCTACCGATGCTGATACAGAATTCACTACTCTGGATAGACCAATCTCTCCTGTGATGAATCTTTCCTAACCAAACTTAAAGTGATGGGGAGCAATTATAGCCCTCGTTTGCCCTGCTTTTATATTCCCGGTCATCTATGAAATGAAGACGCTGATCTGCAAAAATCACTATGCATTCATGAAAGGAGCTCTGGGAGCTCCCCCTGAGGTTCTGGCTATGAGGCAGAAAAATACCTCAGTGCACTTCCTTTGTCTTATGCTCCCTCTTTGATGTGCAAGTCACTGGTGGAGTAAGCTGTGATCTCTTTGATGTTGAACTTCTAGACTTTATTGTTACTAGCATGCCTACAAGGAGAGCTGTCAGTCATTTCCTACATCTGAACAACCATGTTTCTTTACGGCACCTCTTTTACAAGCATCAATCCTTAAATACATGTTTTCACATTCCTGCTGATTACCACACTATCTTTGTTGGGGGAGGGCTGTGCTCAAATATAACTACAGCGCCCACATTTTCTGTAAACACCCTGAGGCATCATCAGATGGCTGGTAACCAACCTTCTTCAACAAGAGAAGCCTGAGTGCAAGAACATATTTCTAGCAAATGAAAACATTCTGAAAACGCTCAAGCCATCTTAACAGTCAAAATGAGTAGTTTAGCCAATATTTTCTCTAAGCAGCCATTGAAATTACACAGAAACTTCCAAGCCACTTCAAAAAGGATTCAGAAAGCAACGGCAGCAGGGGGCTTAGAAAGTCTGCCAAAACTTTGAGACATCTTAACTCATCTCAAACAACTTTGTTTCTCTGCAGCGGTGGAAACAAAACACTTCTGTTCTACATGATTTTCATTGTGATAGAAACATTGCTTTTGAAATAGATTTCTACCAAACCAATTGTTTTGTTAAACAATATCATTTTTAGAAGCTGCTTGCTATTAGAGCAAGATGATTTTTCATAATCTTATGTCTCAGGCAAACACGTGGATGTGTATACAATGTACGTACAATTTCTTAAATTTATACAGGCAAAATAGGCAATATGTTAATCTTTAAAGATGTCCGTTGAAAAAGATATGGCTCTAATTTCATTTACCAGCTCCCATCAGATTTTCTTTTCAAGTTCTTTTATCACTTCTGGAACCGCTGACTATTATCAAACCTCACTAGGAAATTCCACACAAAAAGAAAATAAAGTTAAGGTGCTTACATCACACCATGCTGCTTTATAATGAACTGCTATCTTTCTGAATAAATGTTTCAGTGAAACCCAAGTTCTTATACCAGATCTCAAATGAGGGAGTAAAATGATATCTTTTATGTGAGCGGTTAGTTCTGTTATTTTTCCTTTTATAAGCTGGGAACACAGGAGATACACTGTTTCTGTTTGCTAATAAACTGCAAACAATACATTAGAAGAGACTCAATTTCTTTGTGTTTCTGGCCTGGAATATGGTAAAGAATAAAATTACTGTGGCGTGCAATGGTTAAGGCTATTCCAGGGTTTCCATTTTTAAACAATTTCCCCTGCTCCTTGGTTTTAACTCAACCATCAAAAATGGAAAAAGCTTTGGGCTAGAGTTTGATAAATAAGGTATGACTGTAATTTACGAGAACTAAGTCTGGGCATATTTATTATTAATATTAATGAAAGCTTGCTTATTCTTAAACTTATTTAAATAGTTGGCATAAAATAATCACCTCTTTCTACCTTAAATTTTCACTTCCAAAAGAAACTGATTAACTGACTGGAAGCATCTATAGCAATTAGGGGTCGAGAGAGGGAATAAAGATACTAGGAGACACTCATTTGCTTCCTCCAAGTCTCCAACAAGAAAGCAGACAATTTTTCTGTTTTAATAAGAACATTTTCATAGAATGATAGAGTTGGAAAAGACCTTGATGGCTATCAAGTCCAACTCTCTAATTTTACAAATGGGGAAAGTGAGAAAGTGAGGTAACCTGACAATTACTGTGTTGCAGATCTAGGATGAGAACCCACGTCTTCATCTTCTCCCACCCTACGTAGGGGGTTTCCACTCCACTCAACACTGTCTGGCTACTCTGGTGAGTGGTGGCTCACGTATAAAGGGTGTTGGACTTCAGAGGTTTCTCAACTAGAATCATCTGGATAGCTTTACAAAACTACCCATACTTAAGCCCCACCTCGGACCGATAAAATCAGAATCTCTAGGAATGGAGCCTGTCCTTACATATTTTTCAAAAGTTCTCTAGATAGTCTAATATGCAGACAAGGTTGGGAACTAAGAGGCCACATAACCCCTATGCTCTGTTCTGGATCTATTCACCATCGATAGGAAAAAATTCTTTGATCCAGTTCCCTGATATTGATCCATGAGGCCACCACGCTGTTTTTATGTTGGCCTTACTGTTGTCACTACCTGCATTCATCTATTTCATTTATATGTTTACTTAGGCGTTGTCTACCCCTTCCCACCAGAATGGACACTGGCAGAGACTAGAGACTAAGCCTGTTGTGATTACTGCTGGCCCACAGCCCCTAGAGGGTGGGAGTTGCAGTGTGGCAGGGGGCAGGGTGCCCTTCTCCATACCAGCCAGAGCAGTTCTACTTTAATCTGTTTTACCAGATTAGAATCTGAACTGCATGAAGGCAGTGTGTCTGCCTAGGTCAGACTTCTCCACCTCCAGAACCTGGACATGGGCAGATGCACACCAGGCACTCGGGCCTCAGAAAGGTCATCCTGTAAATAGGAACTATTGATGAGCCTACAGAGCACTGAAACTTTTACTTTGTTGTCGGAAAAAGTAACATAGAAAGACATCACTGTCTCCACTGGAGCTGGCCTTGAGGCCTGCAGCACAATCCCCAGCCCACCCCCACTTAGTGGTCACAATAATGGCAAGACGCCGTCCTGGCATAAATATTGGCAAGAAGCCATCCCGGCGCATAGTGAGGGCTACAGTGCATTGGGTCTATGTCACACACAGAGGCCAGAGCTGTGGGAAGGGCTTTATGCCCAAAAGGAAGATAATTTGGAAAGTATCACAGGCACCCCCAGCACCAAAACAGCCTCAGGGTCCTCTCCTGTTTGGGCCATTTGGGGTAAGAGATTTGGGGTAACAGTCTGCCTACTTTCTCCTACACACTGGTTAATAGCAAGGTCAAAATAACCAGAAAAATATTTCAAGTGTGTTAATAATATCCAAATAATGGCAGAAATTGTTCATGTTGGGCCCCCCTTCTACTCTGAAAGGAGATTTAAGGGGGCTGAAGGGAAGTGTATGCCTATCCTCGTATCAATTATCTTTCTGAGCTTCACTTTCCTCATTAGTAAGAGGAGAGGGTTAGACAGAGCAGTGGTTCCCAAACAGGTCTGGTCCTCACAATCACTTTTGCAAATGCGGATTCCTTGGCCTCACTCCAGACCATCAGAATCTGCACAGGCCTCAATGGAGACTGACATTTATTTTTTAAATGCTTCCCAGTTGACTGTGAAGATGAACGATATTGGGAATAACTGAAGGACTAGAGGACTCTTCACAAAGTGAAGCCTGCGAACCAGCTGCATCAGCAACACCTGTGATGCTTTTTTAAATATATGCCTTCCTGGGCCTCACCCCAGCCTGACAGAATTAGACTCTCTCCAGGTGGGACCCAGGAATCTGCCTTTTTAACAGACTCTCCAGGTAATGGGTTGTACTCCACAGTTTCAGAACCACTGTTTTAGGCAGGATTATAGAGCGAACTCTTGGCTTATTTGGAAGCAAACCATGATCACATGTAAGTATAAAGGTTGGCCTTATCCAATTATCTTAACATTTCATTGAATTGTTTTACATGTTGCAAAATCTCCTTTGTTTTAAAAGCATGCATCTTATAGAAACTGCAAACCTACAAGCCCCATAGTCCTAAAGCAGCCTTCTCTGGTTAAATGTGGCTGCCAATTTCTCAGTGCATTTTTTAAATGCTGATTCATGGCTTAAGACACCTGATTGGGAGGAAGGTGTCTCAGCTCTATTATAAAAGCACATGAGTAGCCCCTGAATTACCTAGTACACAGTGGGCACTCAAGTATTTACTGAAACAAATTTATTTATTTTTACCCAGCGTTCCACAGAAGATCTGAAGTGAGATAAACAAATAAAAAGAAGGAAATAAAAACCCCAACAACTGAAAAATGAAAATAACGTTCTGCGGAAAAGAACACTTCTCATGTGGTGAAAGAATCACACTTCTGGGTGGCGCAGTTTGAAAAACGGTTTGCTTCAATAACTGATATGACACTTAACCACAAGTGTTCACTTCTGAACCACTACCCTATTTCTATGATGGAAAGGTCTAAAGAGGAGGTTTTCCTTGCTTTTTAATTTTTTTCCCTCTTCCCTGTTTTTCATGAAATGATGCAATAAATCTTTCTAGTAAGGACAAGTGAACACTGTTGTCCTTTAAAATCCCAGTGATTACTTATCATTATTATTACTCTGGTTATTCTAGCTCAGAACAGAAGTTTTGACTTCTTGAGGAATGCAAAGTTCACGTGAACTTGCATACTTACACCTCTGTGTAGCTCCAGAGACAAATGATATTTAAAGACATAAGAAGATCAATACTTATCCTCTGATTCCGACACAGAAATCATATTGTTTTATGATTGTTTCACTTGATACAGCACTGAAATCCAAACTTACAATTCACCTGTATTATCTACTTATCCTAAAAATTATGCAAACAAATGCTTACCTGTACTCCATGCAATATTTTAAATCATTAACTCTATTATGTTCTTAAAACCTATGCAACATATATTCTATTTTATTTTTTAGGCAAACTGTATATTCTTAAATGAAACAAATGATCTAGCCCATAAGTCTTCACAAACTAACAGGTTAATAGTTTTTGCATCCATGTTTAAAATTGTTTTATTACCACAAAGAGCTATAGAGTAGTTTATTTATTTCTAAATGTTTATCACTTCTTAAAAAGAAAAGCTCTAGATTTAAAAAAGGAAAATGCTGGATTTTGCTGATCAAAAATGACAACCTCTTTTTAAAAAATATGAGAGTATGTCAAAAAGTTCATGGAAAATAGAATTAAAAGATAATAGAATTGGGCCGGCCCTGTGGCGCACTGGAGAGTGCGCCGCTTGGGAGTGCGGCGGTGCTCCCACCGAGGGTTCGGATCCCATGTAGAGACCGGTTCCCGCTCACTGGCTGAGCGTGGTGCGGGCGTGACACCGAGGGTTGTGATACCGTTACCGGTCAGTAAAAAAGACAAAAAGGAAAAAAAAAGACAACAGAATTGAGGATGAAATTTTAAAAAAATACAAGCACTTCCATAAAGGTCATAATAATTGTTTATTCACAAACCAAATCTCACTCAAATTTAACATAGAGACATAGAATTTTATAAATCAGCTTTTATCTATCTTCAGTTTTGAAAACTTCCCTTCCTTCTAAACAAACTTTTAAAATTCATGGTCTTGCACACAATAACATTTTTAATAACCATGTAAAACAATGAATTACAGTTTTGAATCTGATGTAGAATGCCTCATAGCAATTGGGAAAATAATTTCAACCTCTGACCTCCACTAGCCTGATGGGAAATTCATTGGCACCATTATATCTTTTAGTTTTCCATGAGTAAGTAACCACTAGAGGGCAGCTTTATCTCAGATCTGACGCACTACTTCGTTAAAAAAAAAAAAAAAAAAAAAAAAAATCTCATAAATGCTTCTAATGTTCCCTTAATTATTTTTGCAATATCTTTGATTTTCTTGGATATTTAATAATCAACTGCAGTTGAATTAAAAGTATTCCTCAACAGTTCAAAAGTCCACTTGAACAAATTACAATGATATTACAAAGATTGGTCATGAGAGGTGCTAAAGATATAGCCTAGCTATGTGCCAAAATATTTAAAACAAAAGTTTCTCATCTTTACGTCATTTCTTTCTCTTTACTCTGTGGTGGGTTAAGTACCAAGTCAATCATACCACAACTGGTCCTCCGATTCCATTTTTGGCATCAAAATTTCAAGTGGTTCTAGACAAACTGAAGTGTGCTTGAGGAAGAAACTGACCAAGATTGTGGGAAAGTTGAACCATGAACTTTGAGCAACACAGACTGGAGAGGGACAGCAGAGATTAAGGGTCAGAGGTGTGACTGTGTTACAGGCTACTGGTCTTCAAATAACCGACAGTCTTTTACTTGAAAGATGGATTAAATGTGCTCTGCACACCCCAAAAGGAAGGATCAGAATTAAGGGATTAAAAGTAAAAAGGAGAGATTTATGCTTGATATAAGAAGACTTCTCTAATTCAATATGGAATAAGCTACCTCAAAAGATGGTGAGTTCTCCATCACTGGAGATATTCAAACATAAACAGAAAAGCATAGGGCAGGAATGTTGTGGAGAGGACCCAAATGCCAATGGGACATTTATCTGAGTGACTTTTAGGGGGTTTCTTCTATCTCTGAGACACTATGAAATAATGCTTATTAGCTTTCAGAAAAACATACCCCGAACCAGCAGTCAGAAAGGTAAGTACCATCAAGTGAGAAATGAGCTTTTGGTACTTGGAAACTTTTACACTTAGGGTGATTTTTGACAAGACAACAGATTCCTCCAGAGTATATCTACAATCATGTCCCTTAGCTGTCATGGAAACAAACAGGACAGCACTCACAAGCACAAGGATTAATGAGCTTTCTACGATGTAAAGGCATGTTAAAATCACAAGGAGCATTTATGAGAGTTCCCCTTGCCTAAGGATAAACAGAACATACAGATCTCCAGTTCTATCATATTGGTGATCAGTTAGATAGGTTAGCTGCACTTCATGGTATTCTGTAGTCTTTAGGAAAGAAAGCAATGCTTACATTTTATCCAGATCCTTTTATAACAAGTGGACTTAATGAAAATCATAGATGAAGAGAGCTAACGATAAGCAAATAAGAATAACCCCATTTGTACCAAATTGATTTTATTAAATAGTAATTTAAAGATATTAGCCCCAGCAAAGCATTACATAATTGAATCTGTTTTTTCCCCATATAAATGCCAGAGTTATAATTTCCACTAACTAGAGACAAAGTTATATCCAGGACATTTTCACAGCTTCCTCCAAGAGGCACGAAGACAGTAGAAATGAGGGGTTCCAGTCCTTGCTTGACCATGTATGAGCCAGAAGAGCTTGGCTACAGCACATAACCTCTGTGACCCTCAGTTTCTTGAATTAAAAAAACATGAGGCTATCGGCAACCTTCCAAGGCGGATTAAATGAGGTAAGAGTTTGTAAACCATAAAGTACAAAATAAATATAGATTAACATCGTCCCTCTATTTATTTATGAAATGTTCAGTAAACTTCAGAGGTAATAAAACCAAAAGCAAAAAACGAAATCACTGTCAAACCTGGGGAATAAACTTAGCATTATTTTTCCTACCCACAGGAGGAAAGATATTGAAGTTATCATATTATCTCCTTATTACGTGATGAGGGCTAACAAATTTCACTTAAAAAAGAAAGTCTAGAAGCAAAAGATTTCAGCTGCTTTCTTGCATTTTGCCCATTGGTTAATATATGCTATTATCTGATCTATTTAGACCCTTATCTCTGGACATAGCACTCTGACAATTTATAGAAAAAGGCATGTTCTATCATGTCACACACAATACTGACATACACAAAAAGCTCTGATGATGACTCTCTTAGTCCATGAGTCAAAAGGCTGGGATGAAAGGAAGGTATCCTCAGTGGAGTTGCTAGATGGGGGAGAGAGAACTTGTAAATCATTCCTCAAAGGGTCAATATGTGTTCTTTGATATAATATCAAATGTCAATTCACACCTAAGTTGTCACTGGTGGGTATCTCCAAAAAAGTTGTTTTCAAGTAGAGAAACATAAAAATGGTGTAGCTGCTGACTCTGAGTGTCTAATTATGGTTTTAAAAATTACTTAACATGAAATACATAGATTAAGGCAGGCTTAATTTCTTAGTAATGAACACCGTAAATATTTAAAGTGCATACAGTAGACATTTCTATGATGTATTCTTAGATTTGCTCCATACAAGGGGCTTTATTGATCTCTAAAATAAGTCAAGAGAATTTTAAGAAAACTGAACTCCACATCTACCTCTGCAGATCTCTATCTATCCGTCCAACCTTCCAGTAACTTTTTCTCCCAGTAAATGGTCATTTGTAAATATTATCTTCTTAGGCACCCCAGAACAAATTACAAAGTGGCTGGGTGCTATTGCAGGTGCTTTGCAATTACCCACTTGCTGATCTCATCCATTTTTATTGTGATTCACTTGGCTGGATGTAAAATATGGGAGAAAAATGAGTCTACTGAGAACTATTAATATCTTTACAAGTATATCTACTAGGTATTAAAAAAACTAAGATTTAAATCACATATTATGTACATATACACATGTATATTTAAAACAACTATTTGTATTTAGAAATTATATTGTTTCATAACTGGGCAACGCTAATTAAATTATATGGTTCTCAATTCAAACCAAGGGCAAAATGGTTTACTTGAGCATGATGTTCCTTTACATTTCGAGTTATGTGATTGAAATACATAAAATCAAGAGAATGCCCATGAAATTGTTGCTTTAAAAATATCACGAAAAAAGACAAAAAGGAAAAAAAAAATACTCTCTACTTCATGGAAGGTCCAGGTTCCCCACTCTTTCCCTGGACACACAGATTCAGAGGTCCTCTTTATCTTTAAAAGAACTGACTCCTTCTTCCTACATAAGCACTCTCTCTGCTCAGTAGTGGCAGCCATTTGGGTTTTCTCTTTTCACGATCCAGCCATCACTCTCTCCCAATCCTTCCCATCATAGATCACAAAAATGGAACAAAAATCCCAGGTAAGGGATACTGTGGAAATGGTGCTTAAAATGAGACCAGGGATCAAATTCAAATTTCACATGGTAAAAACAAAGCCCAAATTCTTCAAAACTATAAAATCACATTTATTAGAGCTGGGCACACTAGTAATCACCAACATATACAGTGTTTTCAAAGTGGTAAGGTGCCTTGCATTTGCACATGAATCGGGCTGGAGGAAGAATCTATTATGGGACAGAAATTCCCTGTAAGCCTCCTTTCCCTCTTATAACTCCATTTACATGAACATAGGCTGAACACTCCTATGAAGCGAAGGGGCATATTATCTACTGAAACTCATGAAGCTCTTGCATTTCCTTTCGGAACCCGACTGTCGCGTGACATCTGGCCGATCACTTTTGTGATGCACAGAACAAGTGCTCCCTAATTATAAATGTTATTGCTGGCTCTCTCCATTTACCCAAGAAGCTATTCAAATGGTATTGGAATTTTGTTGTTAATTAAACAAAAGCAAAACTGAAGAATGAGACTAGAGTGGCTCAAATGAAGATTTATTACATCTAAGCATGAAATCACGTTCAGCCTAAACTTATTTGACAACTAACATGGAGGAAGGATTTTCTTTTTTGGCAAGTTCAAAAGGCCTGATTTACTGATGTTTAAAAAACATCAGTAAGTCAGCCAACAAAGACAATGTTTCTCTTTTATGGTGGCTTGTTCTCTCCTCCCTTGTCCACATGCATCCACATACCAAAAAGCTATATTGTAAAGAGTGTTTCTGTTTTGCATGAAAAAAATCTAATTATACAAACTCTCTCTCTTACATATGGAACCAATTTAACTATTAAAAACGGAGAGGCAGTAGGGAAGTATTTAATATGATTCTGGGCCAGTTTTTTTCCCCTTAAATCTGATACAGAAACATTTACAGCATTCCTTATTTTCCCACAAACTATTTTCCTTGAGTTTAAATTTGTGCCAAAGCAAGATAATCCCATTAAAACACAGGATGTTATGATATTGGGAATGAAATATTCTAATTGTCCAGATGCATTCTCTCTTTCTCTCTCAGGCAGCTCAGCTTATAGAAAAATTGCATTGCCAGTACTTCTGAGCTACTTTTCTCAAAGCAGGATACTATGAATCTATTATTTTATGGCAGCCAGAGGTCACTCCAAGACAAATGTGTTGGCTAGAGCTGTTGGGGGGAGGGGGGTATGATTCTCATGATTCTATTAGTAAGGGATAGTATGGGAGTTCACTTTGTACTATAACTACAAAAGCAAAAGCCTACGTACTAGGAAACATCAGAATTAAGTTAAAATATTACACCGTATTTTCTTTATTATTTGGTCGTTACTGTTCATTAGGGGGAAAAGCAGTTTAAAAAATCTCAGTCTCTCACCTTTCCCCCAATCAACACAAATTATATTAAATAAAACGGATAAGGACTGGCACTGGCACCTCTCAAATAGCAAAATCTGTTTTATAATTTTTTAAAAATGGAAGAAACCATCTTAACTACAAGGACCATTTGAGTCGTTTTACACTTACGAGATTAATGAAACAGGAATAGCATAAGTTTGGGGGAAGGGGAAGGGAGGAGAATAGATTTCTTTTACATAAGAAGTCGGTCAGAAACCTTAACATTTCTGTCTTCCTAAATAATTTTAAATGCTCAAGAGCGTGGATCACGGGGAGATTTCCTCTTTTTTACTATATCTGTTGCATATTCTAAAAATGATTAAATTGCATTGCCCGCAAGCCACATGGGAAAAGATAGAAAATTTGCTGTGGGCTCATCGTATAAAAGATTTCATCTCAAGCAGCTCATCTTAGCGTCCAGTACGTTTCAGCCTGTTAATAATTAATAAAAGAGATGCCACCCAATCTCTACTGAAGAAAGGCAAAAGCTCTGTGATCTGAAAGTAAACCCTGCGCGGATACTGAAGTGGTGTCCTTCATCCTGGACTGCAACAAGCCCCCAGCCTAGCAAACGTTTAACGAGTGCCCGGCGCCCGCACGGGTGGACAGAACCTGCAGGACAGTCTGGGTCTGCACAATTGCTGCGCATTAGGGGAGCCGTGTCCGCCGCAAACAGATGGGGCTTTTAAATCCCCACTCCCGGCGGCCGGGCCTGCGAAGCCGCTCCGGCAGATTATCCACCGCGAGGAACCTGCAGGCGCACAAGCGCGCGGCGTGCTGCAGGCTGAGTTTCTCCGGGACTGTTTGCAACTGTCCTATGAGCGTGTCACGGTTTCTCCAGGCGGCACAGGCGACTTCCTGCACACCTCCAAACTTTGGCTTTCCCATCAGAACTTCCCTGACTTGCCACGGTTTCTTGTCTCCTCACTTAAGAGGACCTCGAGTCAGTCCGATCACCAACCAGGCCCCCGTCCCATCCCGCCACCGGCCCGACTAAGGAGTCCCGATCAGGGCTGAAGGCCGGGGGGGGTGGGGGGGGAGGCTTGGCCGCGACCAACCCGCGCTCGTCGGCCCCTCACCACGGTCTGACCTCCACCTCTGCCCACGGATCCTGTGGGCTGATAAGTTGCCTCCCCACATCCATCCACACGCCAGAGTATCAAGCGGGGTGCGCAGCGACTACGGGTAGCCGCCGAGGGCTTCCTGCCATGCTCGAGGCG
>NW_007743824.1:1167-18053 GCF_000696425.1 Galeopterus variegatus | reverse complement strand
ATGCTAGCAATAGGTTTGTTTCCCTCTGTCACTAGTTTTCTTGAGAGGATTTTTTTTTTTTTAAATCATGAATGCATGATGAATTTTGTTAAGTGCTTGTTATGCATCAGTTGATATGATTATGTGATTTTCCTTCTTTGGCCTGTTAATATTGTGGATTATACTGATTGGTTTTTGAATATTGAACCAGTCTTGCATCCTGAAATATACTGTTCTTGGTTACGGCATATAATTCTTTTTATATATTTCTGACTTATATTTGCTAATATTTTGTTAAGAATTTTTGTGTCTATATTCATGAGGGATATTGAACTTTGGTTTTATTTTTTGTACTGTCTTTGTTTTTGGTGTCAGAGTAATTCTAGATTCATAAAATGAATTGGGAAATGTTCCCTTCTCTATATTCTGGAAGAGATTGGGTAGAACTTTATTAATTCTTCTTTAAACATTAGTTGAGTTCTCCAGTTAAATCATTTGGGCCTGTAGACTTTCTTTGGGGGGAGGTTTTTAGCAACTAATTCAATTTCCTTAATTGTTATAGGGCTATTCAAATTACCTATTTCATATTAGGTGAGATGTGGTAAGTTTCTGTTGTTCAAAGAATTGGTCTGTTTCATCTAAGTTGTCAAACTTGTGTGTGTAGAGTTGTTCACAGTATTTCCTTATTATCCTTTTGTGTGCAGATGTGGGAGTTTTCATAAATGAAGCTTAACATAATTTTTGGCCACAAATCACATGATACATTTCCAGACATGTTCAAAATGTTCCCTTTATAGCAGCAGTTACAGATGTTGTAAGGTTGCTTCTTCCTCACTCTTATTTAAAAATATCACCTATTCCTTGAAGGTACTAATTTTAAAAACACTTGTTAGTAGCATACTACTGAACCACTTACTACAGAAAAGGTCAGCATATTTAAGACAAGTAAGGTTTTTAAAAAGTTGTTTGTTTCTCAAAGAAAGTGCATAACTCATCTTTAAGCCCAGCAGTTCTTTTACACAATTTGACATGAGCAATCCAAAAATTTCTGTGTGGTACAAAAGATTTTCATGGCCACTCCTATGCTCCATCATTTTATTTACAAAATACTATAAAAAGTCTGCTGTTTAAAGGTCTTGTCTTTATAAAATTACCCAAGTCAATGATGTCCTGTAACACTGAGACTGTGGTGTGAGGTGACCCCTGGCTGGCGCATGGACATGGGAGGGCGCCGTCATCGGGGCCTCTGCGCTGGGCTGCCACTCTTCCCTAGGGATGGCAAGTGTCAGACCATGGCTGACAATGGACCAAGAGAGATGCTAAGGGCCATCCAGATGGCAAAAATGAGTAAACCAATTTTTATGTGTAACTTTTAAAATAGGTAATATAACAAAATAGAATTTCTTGTGCTTTTTTCCTGCATCCCAGTGATTGTGGTGACCACTGCCCCACACTGCAGTGTTCAGTGTACTGGTCCTGCCTGCACTCCCCACCACCACCATGGATTTCTAACCTTCTTAAGAGCCGAGGCCACGCTGTGTCTTTTTCATCCCTCCCAGTCACCTGACACAGAGAGAGCAAAGCTCAGCTGCTCCAGGACTCTCATAGCAAACTGCCTGGATTCAGCCAATGATGAGCCCTATAATGTGCAGATGCCCATGCAGACCTGGCTGGGGTGGGGCTCAGAGAAAAATTAAGCCCAGATCCCATTCTTGAGGCTTCCTGACGTAGCCTCAAGAATGTACCAAGATGAGGGAAGTGTAAACAAGGAATGCCTGGCAATCCAGGGTAAAACGCAGTAAGAGCTGCTAGAGAAACACTAGCACACTGGGGGAGAGTGGAGCAAAAGACTCTTGGTTCTGGTTCATTCTGACTAGGATTGAGAAAGGCTTCCTGGAGGAGGTGGCATTCTGTTCAGTGGTGTGGGTTTTCATACTGTTGCAGCAAGGGCAAAGGATCAAGAGAAGATGATGAGGCAGACTTTTGGAGATGTCATCAGGGGGAAGCAGATGGAGAGGAAGGACTCACCACGTCACTGTCAAGGACAAACTAAGAAAATCCACAGGCAGTAGGCTGAGATGTCACAGCAGCATTCCCTGAAGTATTCTGGATACATTGGGTTTTAATACCACTTTTTACCCAGCTGGGGAAAAAAGTCATTAGATGCAAACTCACAAATGGTCTTCTTGTTACTCTCACACCCCTAACATAGTCCTGCCTTAGGGTCCTTACACTAGCTTCCATCTGTCTAGAATGCTCTCCCCAGGGGGTCACATGGCTAGGCCCCCTGTCGTTGGTGGGCTCCATGCAGATGCCACCTCCTCAGAGGCATTCTCTGACCTTCTAATCAAGGGGAGCCCCAGATACTCTGTATCACAGCACCTTCTTCATTTTTGTATCAGCACTAAGCACACCCTGATGTTTTCTTGTTCATGTCTATGGTGATTTGTTAACTATTAGTCTCCCCAACCTCCCCACCCCGCACTCCCCGACTAGAATATGAGGGTCAGGGCTGCTGTGACCACTGACCATAAATACAGAGTCAGTGGCTCCACCCTGAACCTCTTAAAATACTTTGTTACGAGGTCAGTTGGATAAAATGACCTCACTTGAGATTACCCAAATTTACTTATGGAAAAAGAAAGAATTGCTCCAGCGAAATCTGTTGTAGAGAAAGTTACCAGGCTGCTTTAGTTTAACTCCTATTACATCTAATTTGCCTCATTTCTCTTACTACAGTTAAAAAGAAATCTGTTTTATGTACCTCTCAAAGGTACATTAAGAACTGGGGGAAAAGTGGTAGAACTAATAAAAACATTAAAAATAGTTTGGGGATGTAACTTTGATTATTTGATTTCTCCACAAACTTCTTTAGGAAAGTTAAATGTTACTCTGTATTAAGTCCTTGTTTCCCAGTCTTAGTTAATCATCAGGTTAACTGATGGCACTTATTTAAGATTCAGATTTCTAGGCTTCTCCACAGAGGATTTAAGTTCAGTAACTTTGGCATGGAGACAAAGAATCTGTATTAGCTTCCCAGGTGATTCTGATGGTTTGCTAGGTTTGGGGAACAATATAATAAGTTTTCCTTAACCAGTCCTCCAGCAAACAGTATCAATGGCTAATTCTACTGATGGAAAGTTCATTACTGTGAGGAAAATAGTGCTAAAAAAGTGAGGGCTGGGGGGTTAGCGCAGTCTGGTGGAGTGTGGTGTCGATAACACCAAGGTCAAAGGTTTGGGTCCCCACACCTGCCATCCATTAAAAAAAAAAGTGAAAGATTTTGCTTAAAATTTGCTGATTATTATGTATAATGACCAGACACCCACTGAATGAGCATGTCCTGAACATGCCAGCCACCTTGAGGTGCCCTCTTCAGGGGCCTCTTGGGTGCCTGAGGGCCCCTGACCTCCCTGAGAGGAGGGCCATGCAGTTCACCCTCAGCACCTCTAACAGCAGCGCCTCGGCCAGCCCACGGTGAATGCGTTACCTTCCGGAAAGCAGGCCAGTGCTCTGAGGCCTCAAGGGTATCTGTGTGGAACCTGGCTGTTTCCATGACTTAGAACAGAGGTTTCTGAGCATTCTTCCTCAGCTTCTCGGTGGAGCTCACGACTGGAAGAGGTGGAGGCCTCAGCTTAGACAATGAGCCTGATGATTCGCATTGGCCTCACTCCTTTGCAGTCCCATTTCGCAGGTGAAGGTTTGTGCTGGGGACTCAGAGCCTGCCCTCCACTCGACCTCACTTGTGCAGATGGACACTGTATTAGTCCATTTCTGTTGTTTATAACAAAATGCTTAGAAATGGGCAATCCAGAAGAAAATGAAATTTGTTGCTTACAGTTTTGGAGGCTGGGAAGTCCAAAGTCCAGGGAACACATCTGGTGAGGTGACTTTACAGCAATGCAGGGTGTTGCATGGCAGAAATGGCAGAGCAGAGAGAGACTCTCACGTGCTGTCCTTTTAAAGCCCTGAGAACCACCCCATGACCACCATTATCAATCCATTCATTAGAATCTAATCACCTTTTCAAATTACCATAATAGGATTTCCCACCCTCTTAACAGTCACAGTGGGGATCAAGCTTCTAATACATAAAACTTGGGAGACAGAATTCAATCCATATTAGACACAAGGGCAGTGAGTCTTGCAGTGGCAAGCCTGAAGGTGAAAGCCAAGCTACCCCAGGCCGTAGGTCTGGGAACAGGAGTAACATCCGGCCGTCGTCTGTGCTTCTGAGTTCATGGTTCATGGGCAGGCTCCTCAGCGTTGCCTCTGCTCATCCTTCAGGAAGAACTGAAGTGCCAGCCTGAAGAGTGGGCATCCCTGTGACCCAGCATCTCTCTCAGAGCTGGAAGGGAACTTGAGGATAATTGTAGATAACTACTGGTTAATGAATGCCGATGTTATGCCAAGTACTTCCTGTAATTATCTCTGATCCCCACTACACCCTGCAAGGCAGCTATCTTTTGACCCGTGTTACAGATGGGGAAATGGTGGTTGAGCAAGGTTAGGTAACCCGCCAGGTCACTCACTGTCAAGAGGGAGAGCAGGCATCTATCACAGGTCTGGTTCCAAACAGCAACCAGCCCCGAGAAAACCAGGCTTGGTAGGAACTGAGACCTGAGCTAGTATCTCTTGTTCCAGCCCAGACCCTTTCTACCACACATAGGGCTTGAAAATAGGATGAATGAAACCAGAAAACAGAAGCTATTTACGTGGAGGCAGATGCAAGCAGGCTGTGAGGTAGAGAACAGGTTGGGGACACCCTACCCCTACCCCCACAACCCTAGGGCATAATTTCTAGCCTTGAGGCTGAGTTGAAGGGGACTGAAACTCAGTGGCACAAGCTGGGGACAGACCACAGCCTTGGAGGAGAAAGCTGTTCCTGAGCCAAGTTTCAAGGGGGGTCTAGAGACCACACACAACCCAGAGCAAGAGCCACACCCTGGGCCTCTCCGGGAGCTGGTCACAGCAGGAAGAAAGACTTGCCTCGCTGACAGCAATCACCCTGGGGCCCTCTAACTTGTGCTATGACAACAACTCTGGGTGTCAGTATCTTGCCCCTCTCCTTTGTCTGCCAAAGGAATCTCCCAGCCCTGTCACAGCAGACCCTTCTCTTCCTTCTTCTCCACGTGTGACCGGGGACTACCAAGTGAAGGTCCTAAGGTGGGGTAGAGCTCACCCATGCATCAGGAGTCTATTTTGCCCCAAACCTAATGTTGCTTTATCATGGTTTGAGGATGATTTTTGTGCTGTTAAATCTGATTATGTCAGTACCACAAACATATAAGCAATTATTTTTTCATTCTACAGACTATGTTACTCTGATCAACAGAAATCAACTGATACTTCTTTAGCAATTGAGTTTGATATTTTGCATGTTACAGAGTTTGGTTAAAAATATGATAGGTTATTAGTGCAAAATGAGGGACACATTTTGATGGTAGCAGCAGTTTTTACACTATGCATCCTGAATTTTCTGTTCTGAAGAATTGTTAAGTATGGGAGGACCAAATCATAACCCATTTCTCTCCGAACATTCAGAAGAATAACATTTGAGTCATTATATTTCCCTCTTCTGAATTTCAAGAGCACTTTGTAATTTCTCACTGTACTTCTCACACTCTGCCCTGTTAATCTCCTGGAAACTAGGGGTGGATCTTGTCACTCTGCATCTCTCCTCCCCGACAAACAGTGTCCATCCCTCTGTCCTCTACTACACTCAGTGTTCCCAGGATAACAAGGGCCAGCGTCCCCCCTGGCACTTACCACATTATGTCTGTGTGTCGTCCCCAAAAGATCAGAAGCCCATCATGGCCAGGGAGTTTGTCTCACTCACCTTGGTGTGCTTGGCTCCCGGCACAGGGTAGATAGCAAGGAAATGATGAAGGATTGAATGAATGAATGATGAGTGAATATCTGTACACTATTTTTAACAGCTTTATTGGGATACCATAAAATTCACATACCATAAAATTCAACAATTTAAAGCACACAGTTCAGTGGTTTTTAATATATTCACAGAGCTGTGCAATCATCACCACAATCTAATTTCAGATGTTTTTATTACCACTAAAAGAAACTGTACCCATTGGTAATTATTCCTCATTCCTGTCCCCACCCCAGGCCCTACGTTCTACCCCTTATAGATTTGCCTGTTCTAGACATACCATATCCATGGAATCACACAATATGTGCCCTTCTTGGCTGCCTTCCTTTACATCATGTCTTTAAGGTTCATCCATGTTGTAGCATGTGTCACTACTTCATTTTTTATTGCCAAATAATATTCCATTGTATGGATATAACACATTATGTTTATTCATTCATCAGTTGGTGGACATTTGGGTTGCTTCCACTCTTTGGCTAATATGAATAATGCTGTCTACAAATGTTCATGTGTAAGTTTTTATGGAAACATATTTTTATTTCTCTTAGGTATCTAGGAGTGGAATTGCTAGGTTAAACAGTAACTTTATGCTTAATATTTTGAGGAATTGCCAAACTGTTTTCTAAAGTTGCACCATTTTACATCTCCACCAGCAATGTATGAGGGTTCCAATTTCTCCACATCTTTGCCAACATTTTTCATTATCTGTCTCTCTGATTCCAGCAAATAGTGTGAAGTGGTATCTGATTGTGGTTTTGATTTGCATTTCCCTAACAGGTTAAGATATTGAGCATCTTTTCATGTACTTATTGTCTGTTTGTATCTGTACATTATTTGAGCAAATTATAAACTATCAGAGCTTCCCAGAAAAAAGGTCACAGATGAGGCCCAAAGAGTGATGTTAAGTGACTTGCCCAAGGTTATATGCATAAGGTTATGTGTGGTCAGTAGCAGCTCAGGGTCTCCAGTACCCTCCTGACTTCCCACCTGACCAGGGACACATCACATATGTCTGGAGATAAAGCTGAAGAGAAAAACCATTCTTGGTGTCAATTCTCAGGGAAGAGTCAAGTCCTCAGACAATAAACAGAAATGGAAAGGGCTGGCCTGAGGGTTGGCTGGTATATAGGCAAGATAGGCTAGATTTTGCCACAATAACAAACACCACCAAACATCTCCATGGCTTATCAGTATGTAATTTTCTTTCTTGCTCATGTGACATTTGCCATGGGTGGCTCGGCATTTCCATGTGGTGGCTCAGCATTCCAGGCTATTTGATCTTGGGTGTATCTGCCTCAACATATTTCCAGGTTTTCTATACAAGAGACATCTAGAAGCTCTCAAACCAGCTAATAAGTCTTCACCTTCGAAGTGACACGTCACATCATTTCTGCTCACAACCAACTGCTCAGAACTAATCACATGGCCGCGCCTAACTGCCAAGGACCTGTTAAATGTGACCCTCCTGGGTGCTTGGAAAGAGAGAATTGGATGTGAGCAAGCTCTAATACTGTCTGCCAAGCCGGAGAAAGGGCTTCTTTTTGGACCCTCCTTCCCAGGGAAGCACTTGGAGGCATCTCTGTGTCTACGAGTGTCCCCTTGTGGAAGGGGAAAGAGGAGGTGCTGGATGGAGAGGTGAAGCTGGAACAGGGGAGATTCATGTTGAAGATGATCCAATTAAATTTTCTTAGCCAGATTCCAAGTATTTTCGCGTGTATTATCTGTATCCCTCAAACATTAATGACGTCTTTGTCTTAGCTGAGATTTGGGAAAACTCAACAAGTGTGGCTCCTCCTTGCCTGAGCCAGACTATGGAGAAGGTGGTGTTAGGGGCAGGGGAGGGTTGCATGTTCCAGACAAGGTTGGCCAGTCTTGGAGAGTTTTAATTTTGATTTAGATGGTGAATTGTTTCCTTAAGCAACAATATGATCAACAAATAGATCCTCCTTTCAAAATAACCACACTTTTTTTTTAAAAGATGATTGGTAAGGGGATCTCAACTCTTGACTTGGTGTTGTCAGCACCACGCTCTCCCAAGTGAGCCACAGGCCAGCCAAAAATAATCACTTTTAAAAAAGCATTTACATCATCATTTCTCACATAGCACCTAGCAGAGTGCCTCACCATAAGAAGCACTTAACAATGTTTATTCAATAAATTAAAGAATAAGAGGAATTAGAACTATTGATTACTGCACTCTCGAAGGCCACCTCATTCTGTAAGACTCCAGGGTCTATCCTCAGCCCCAGGATGGGTAATGAGGACAAGGAGACTCCAGAATTGATCCAGTTACTGTAGAAACACTTAGGCCAGACTGAGAGCTCTGGTATCATGTTCCCTCAGACTGGATGATTTGCCATTCATTCCAGTAGCTAGCCATCCGCCAGGTCCTGTCCTACACTGATACTTACTTGAACCATCTCAGTCATGCATCAACATGATTCTAATGTCTGTCTGTCCCTTCTTTTCTGTTCCCAATGTCACTGGCCCTTGTCAACTCACAGAGTATTGCAGCTGCCCGAGTGTCTGGGGCAGAATCATTGCAAGAAAATATCACAGGCATGGAGGACTAGGTTGAGACCAGTACCATTTTAGACATAATGAGTTCAAGGAATATCCAAGAACAGAGATATCCAACAGGCCATCGGAAGTACAAGACAGGAGACTGAGGAGTTAGGGATGGGAATGCTCATTTGGGGATAATCGGCATGGAGTGGTATTTGTAGCTATGGAAATCAAGAAAGGAGCGTGAAGATGTCATGTGATAGTACTTTGTGTAATATTGTGTGTTTTTATAATTACCGTTTTAAAACAGGTCCAAGAAAGAAATCAGGGGGTAAGAAAAGTAAAAGGAGCCAGAAGTATTCAGGGAAGGAGGAGTTGGGAGGCAGGAGGAGAACATAGAGAAGCGAGTTGCAAGGGTGGGGGAAGGCAAGGTGCTAGGCGCTCAGAGCAGCAGGAGAGGATGAGGATAAAGCGAGGCCCCTGCAGTCAGCCATGAGGAGGTCTGGGTTGGCAGAGAGGGAGAAAGGTTTCAGTAGGTGGACTGGCTACCATCTTCTCCTGCATTCAAATCCCCACCCAGTTTAGCCCCACCCCTTCCCAGGCTTAGCAACCTCCCCTTTCCTGCTCCCTACCCCAGCTCTCACCACGGAGCTCCCACGGGCGCACGGGAGTCCTTTATCCCATTAGCAATAAATGCAGCCTTGTCCAGGTGTGCCCCAGGAACCCCCAAGGGACCTGTGGTTCTTCTGGTGAGTCGGTGAGGTGGAAGCCATTTGTCAGAATGCCACTACGACATCACTTACCTTTCTCACTCTCCTTCTCTCACAAGTGTACACTTGACTTTTCCAGAATCTACGATGTGTGATATCCCAACAGATTGAATACATAGGCAGATATGAGGGTCTAGCTGTATTCTACTAAGCCAGACACTGGCAAAAATGTAAAACAAGGCCACTCTCCTCACTAAATTATTTTTTGTTTTGGAAAATGTTATTTTTCATAATGCTATTTATGTAACATGTAATGTACTGTTATTTTGAAATGAATTAAATACATATTGAACACATTCCTGTTTTATTTATTTATTTTTTGGTGGCTGGCTGATAGGGCAGTTTTAATTTCTAATATGATGATATACTCATATATCCCACACACATAACAGCTCTTTGGGGTCTGCAGTAATTTTAAGAGTGGAATGTGGTCCTGAGACTAAAACATCTGGCAACCACCATTGAGTTCCTTACATTCTTCAATCTGTCTCCCCTTCTCTGACCACTCAGGTGGGGTCATCCCCCACCCCCTTGCTCGCCCTCCCCTGCCCCTGTTCTTTGGCTGTGCCCTGACACCCAGTCTCTCACCAGCACCTTGCATGGACTTTCTACAATCCCTCATTGACAGTCCTGACTGTGCCTATTGTCTTTGCCTCTCCCCGGGGATCCCAGTGTTGCTGCAGAGTCTGGTGGCTGCCCAGGGCTGCCTGCCCTTTAGTGCTCAAGCTGTCTCACTTTGGCTGGGCTACTTCAGTCACCCGTAAAGGGTTCCCTCACCCCCATCACTTTCCTTCAAGTGCTTGTTCCAAATATGTTCCACTCTTCTCTTTAGGGACCTCTGGTGCATCAAACTGTGTTGAATGAACTCCTCAGTTTATGACACACTGACATCATTTATCCATGAAAGGCCCCCATTTTATTTTTCCTCTCATCCACCACGCCCCATCTCATTTCCTTCCATAAGCATCAACTCTAGTGTATTCATGTAGTTTCCCCCAATCTATCTTTCATAAGTATATTTAGATTTTGTGTGCCCTAGAAAAATATTTAGTGTTGTTTTATACTAAACAAATGTATTTCTAAATTTATATTAATGGTATTGGCTCTAACTTCCCTTCAGCATGGTTTCTGAGCTTTGTCCAAGCTGCCATATGTAAATCCAGTTCATTGCTTCTGACTGCAGCAGAGGATTTTATTGTGGGTAAAGCCCAGCTCCCCCTAGTGATGGACCCCCCTGTGACCTCCAGTCCGTCTCTTTGGTGCTCAGTTTTCTCATGAAACAAGACAACTGGTGGTGAGAATTCCTACTTTGCCAGAATTATTGTGAAGATTAGCATTCCAAAGTTTGCCACCACTGTGATTCCAGTTCTTTGCTGTCACATACGGCACTGAGAAGAATGCCACCCTTTATGTGCCCCAGCAACCACATCTCTCCTATCCCCGCCTTCAAAGCCCACAATGACTCCATCAGTGGGAGCCATTACTGTTACTGCCACTGCAGGGAAGGCCACAGAGCACAGGATCTGGGTCTAGAAGACACATGTGTACCAGCTGAGCTACCCTGGGCGAACCACCTAACCTTCTGGGGCCTCTGTTTGCAGTAGGATACTCATTCCTCCCTCAGAGAATTGTTGTGCGTGAAAGATAGGAGCAAGTGCTGCCTGGCCAGCTCTTTTGTTGTTGTTAGTGGGGATGGAGAAGAAAGACGGAAGAGTCTGAGTCTCCAGGAAGCAGAGGAACTGGCACTGGGAGGTGCCCACGAGGGCCTTCATGTGCACTAGTCTGCCATGACCTGGGCTCCAGGACCCACAAGCATCTCAGCAATAGCCTTTGCTCCCTTGAAAGGGCCCTAAGTGAGGTGCCCTGAGTCAGGAGAGCCAGCTGCAGGCCCAGCTCTGTTCTTACTGGCTATGCAGTCATGGGCAAGAGCTCCACGGTTGGCCTGGTCAGCGGTTATCAACCCTGCTGCACATGAGAATCCCCCGGGGAGCATTAACAAGTACTGGTGCTGGGACCCTGGAGTGTGTAGCATTGAAAACCACTGTTCTCCAACCCTGTGCAATTCTTGGACTTTTCTCTGTCAGTTCATCCCACTGACCACAAGATGGTGCCCTTTTTCTGGGAAATCGTTGATTTTCACCAAACAAGCCACAATCCACTTTCTATACTAAACAATTCTGAAAAAATGGATTTGAATCTAACAACTCACTCCAGCATCTCATTAAGACAGAATCCTGTGCCCTTAGTGTCTAGCCATTTAATGTGTATCTTTTCCCTTCTGCTAGAAACCAGGGTTGGGATGTGTCTTCTGTTTTGCACTCCTCAAAGGGCTATAATGCAAAGCAGAAAGTAGGCATTTATTGTTGACTTATGATCAACTAATATTCATTTAATCTTTTACCAATTGCAAAGTGCTTTTTACCAAATATCCTCAGAATAATTCTTTGAGTTGGGTATTATTATTCCCACTTATAAGATGAGAAAACAGGCTCAGAGCACTATCTTGTTCAAGGTCACAAAGCAATAATGGGCAGAGCTGAATTTTCCAATTCCAGTTCCTGAGCCCTTCCCACTGCATCATGGAGATCAGTCAACTGCTGGGGACCCAGAAAGTATTGCCGTGAGAGAGGAAGCTTCTCAGGAGAACCTCTGGAAGACTTCATAAGCAAGCAAGACAGGCAGATGTTGACCCGGAGCTTCACGCTATCAAACACATGTTTGACTGGACTGAGTGACCAGCTGAGGTAACAGATGTGAGGTTTCTAGTGAGATGCTGGACAGAGTCCATAGACATTCAACAAAAGGACAGATTTTATTTTTAATTTTCTGTCCCAGAAAAATGAACTACTATATGCTAATGGGAAAAACTCACCTTAATTCTGCCTTAATTAAAAGTTGTAAATTCATCTCCAGAGAAAATGCTGTGATGTCTTGTGAGATTAGTGGATCTACTAAAGATAATTTACAAGATCACACAGACTGGCTGCCAGACAAGTTCCCGTAATTGATCAGGAACCCAAATGTCAGAGACCCAGGATCCCAATCCTTCTGGGTGTTTTTATCTCACATGAAGGGGCTACAAGTGTAGGTTCAGGTTACATGAACTAGAAACACTGTTTTCAGGACAGAGGCAGTGAAATGGAAAGTTTAATAAGTTAGTGTTTTGATCATTTTACTGACTCCAATGTATCTTAGCAATTCAATACTCTGTTTTAGCTGTGTTCTGTGCCTCACTTTCCCTATCTGCAAAATGGTGATAACAGTACCTATCTCATAGAAGTGTTATAAGAATCAAAAGAATTTATTTATAAAGTACTTAGAACCCTGCCCAGGACACAGTACTACGTGTTTCTTAAATAAATAAATGGATGTGCTTAAATGAATGAATGAATAAATAAATAAATGAATGAATGAATAAATAAATGGATATAAGCACATCCATTTATATATTTTACAAGCAAAATTCTAATTTTTTTCAAAATTCTAACTTACTTAAAATTATATTATTTGCACACTTGTAAGTATGGGAAATATATACTTATGGAGTATACTTCAGGAAGATTAAATATTGCCTTATGATTAAAATTTGAAATCACAATGAAAATGCATAGATCTGATTAAAATGATACTACAGTCTTTTTGGCCCTAGAAATAGGTTAAAAATTATTTAAGTCCACCATGTTTTTAATCTCATGGTTACTGATATCAGCAACTAAGCTCATACATTGCCTAAAGAAATACAAGAGTAATGCAGTGATCAGATTTTTCTTTTTCTTTCTTTAAGAAAAGTTTTCCTTTTTCTCTACTCTGCTACTTTTAAGTCTTGGAACTAGTGGTCAATCATTCTGGAGGGTGTCCTTGGCACACAACATTTTCCCCTGACCCTTGGTCTGGGTTTCTAGGTGAGTGACAGCTTTCCACAGCAGTACTCAGCTCAAACCTCCATCTTGAAGTATACATCCAAAGCATTCAAAAAAAAAAAAGAGCATTTGCTCTGAGAAATTTTAGGCAACCCCAGGGAGGAGTGGAAGAGTGGAATGCTGACAATGTAATAAGGACAGGACACAGAAGAAATACACATGAACTGAAATGCTGCTTTCCAATCTAGAGGTTCTCTTTCATGTTTCATTTTGGCATTACTTTTCTTTCAGTAGAGCTACCATAATGTTTCCTGGTGATAGATATTAAGACATTTGTTTCTTTTCCTTGCATGCTGTTTTATGAAACAGACTTTGAGGAGAGGAGATCAGGATAAGATGGACCATTTCTAGCCACGATGGAGCTCCTTCCTCTCCCCTCCTGATACCTACAACCCCAAGCAAAGCCTTTAAACCCTGCTCTCTGTATAAACCCCACTCCCAGCTCAGAAAGCCTTTCCTTGTGGCCTATCCTGTCAGGCCCAGGGAGCTGGGGAAGGACACTGGGGGTCGGAGGGGACAGAAGTGAGCACGTGCTTCAGCTACTCAGGTGGAGCCTGAACTACGGTTCTACCCTACAGAAACTTTTTTTTTTTTTTTTTAAAGATGACCGGTAAGGGGATCTTAACCCTTGACTTGGTGTTGTCAGCACCACGCTCTCCCAAGTGAGCCACGGGCCGGCCCTTACAGAAACATTTTAAAAGTTGGTTAAGTTTCCTAATACCAAAATTATAGAGCAGCTACACTGAGATTTACATAGGCTTCTGTGCATTAAACCAGGGATCTAACATCATATTATTGTTTCTATGGAAAAATGAAATTTTATTCCAAATACCTGACCTCAAATGAACTTTTACAACATAACTTGAGTGGGGGATTGTTCTACATACACCCACACACTCAGGGACAGTTCCTCTGTCAATCATGCTGTGCATCTGTCTGTCTATCCATCCACACTGTCTTTTTATTAAGGTACAGAATAATTGCCAAAAAAATGTGAAAAGCAAAAAGCTAAGATTTAAAGTTAAACATTTATATTTATTGAGTCCAAAGAAATGCTTCTGTTGTAAATTCATCTTCAGTATTTAAAATGATCTGCTTTTTATAGTGAGAGTAGGAGGCCCGGTGGTATCAAACACAGTACATGAGTTTTGTGGTTGTAAACTGAATCTCACGTGGAGCTACTTCACTTTTCCAAACCTCAATTTCCTTATCTGTAAACAGGGATGATTATATTAACATTCTAGGACTATTTTTTTAAAGTGAGATAATGTAAATGTCTGGCATTAAATCTGGCATATAGTGGTTATTCCCATCCTTTCTTCCTGTTACTTAACCTCTTTGGAAGTTACTGTGTTTCACTTCAATAAAAATATTTTTAAGCCACATTTAATTTTCAGAAGTCTTGATTTAAATTTTTCTCTATGCTTGGGTACCCATCCATCTATCTGCCTGACTTATATAGGTTAATGTCCAAATTAGACTAATCTGGATGAATTATTAATTCATAAATCAGTTCAAAGAACTTACTTATGTTGACAGTTATAATCATTTCTTGTACTAACTCACCTATGCCCACTCCCCAAAAATGTGTGATTTCATAAGACTTTGTGGACTTCATATTTTTTCTTTTTTGAGGAGGGATTCAGACAACCAAGATCTCCTTTGTGACAACAGTTAGCAAAATCAGTTTTTACTTAAATGAATAAATGAGCTCAATCAAGAACAAGCCAGATTTGATTTCATATAGGCTTGTTAAGTGCTCCTTCCTAGTCCCTATTAGGCCCATCTCACCACAGAATCAGCAGCAAGGGTGGGAGTGACACTCTGCAACGACAGCAAATGCACATGAACGGTGGGAAGAGGCCTGCTGTCCACCTGGGTCCTGGCCGGCCTCAGAGGAGCAGGGTCCAGTGTGCCGCTGGGTGTGTCTACGACTCCACCCCTGTCCTCTCTCACCGCTCCCCATTCCTGGTACCTGCCCTCGCACTGGCTGATCTGCCTGCAGACCTGCCTGGTGGTTGGAATTTGACAATTGCTCTTTCTTCATCCGATGGTGTTGTAATCCTCAAGTTTTTTCTGGCAGCCCTGTGACTACTTGAGATCAGGTCCTGCCTGCCAAGCTTGATCTCAGAGTAACAAACATACTCTTCCTGTCATGAGAAAACCTGAAGGCCAGGGAGGTTTATTATAATTCATAGCCCCCACCCCCAGAAAAAAAAATCACACATATAAACCCATATTCTAACATGTTATTCCCTTTAGTTAATAAAAAGATCAGAAAGCTTTCTTTGTTTTCAACTCAAATGTAGGGTGTTTTTTGTTTTCCCCTCTTATAAAAGATGTGTTTTTAATGTGCGATCACCACACAGCCAAAGCCTGGAGACATCCAGACATCCTGCATTTACTGCGTGTTGTTATATCCAGTTCATTCAGATGGTTTAATGTGAAGCTCAGATGCCTGGTTCTACATTAATCTTCAGGAGTGATGATTTTACTTTTGTGGTGCAGAAGTAAGGCCAAATAAGTAGGAAAAAGTAGACCTATAAAAATGGTAAGTCTTTAACTTACTAATCCACTACATCTTTGACAGCAATTTTAGATTAAAATGGTCCATAAGACCAAGCACAAAATTAATGATGAGAAAATGATTCCTTCAAGTTACACAATAAAGAGTTCTCCTTGCATTAACCATTTGTCTAGAGTTTTATTCATGTGAAAGTGACAGTTACTTCTTGCTTCTGTCCCCTTCATTCCAATACTGTTCAGTCTGCATTTCTGTGAGTCGGGAAATTGTGCGCTGAAACGCAAAGATTTCCTCTTCTCCGGTAAACATGGAGAGTCCTTCTGCTGAGTCCTGGTTACAAAAGCAAACAAACCAACCAACAAAAACCCCACACCAATTAAAAACACAAAAAATGAAAATTTATAGAACTATGTATAAGCTTTAAAAAACTTTTTAGGCTTACTTACTTAGATTACAATATTTTTAATAGATTTTTTCATATAGAATCTCTTAAATTACACTAGGGAGCCAACTAATTTAAACCAATAGGCAATATGCAAAATAAGTTACCAGGGAGAAAACTTAAAAGAGAAGACATTAGAAGAACAATCAAAACTGAAATAACACCAAAAAAAATGAAAAGTTTTTGCTCAGAATGAAAGTTCGTTGCAAAATCTAAAGAACAGACATTCCAGACAGAAAAGGAATTCTTTCTCCAAAAGTACACACCAGTAATAAATAATGGCAAAAGACAATAGTTCTGATACATTAGGAAGAGGGCGACATACACCTGAGAAGCTTCATAGACAGAATCCCACTGCCTGAGGGGAGGTTCTGAGGACAAACATCTGAAGAGCCTTTTCTGAACTGGGTACCTAAAAGGTCCTAGTGGGTCCTGGGTCCTGGAGAATGTGCCTAGGATCTTATTTTGCAAAGGCCAGGGCTGCTTTTGGTCCTCAGCTGCTGGGACACATTATCTGCCCATTTAGAGTTAAGCTGAGGATCCCTGTCTTTGTGAGGCTGATAAACAGCCTGAGAACGGTGATACCATTTTATTTTTTGAATTTTCCTCTCTTTCCTTAGGGGTTTGCTATTATGCTCTTTCACAGAAAAATTCTGGACTCCTACATCCATCTTCCCCACTGATCCACAATGAACCTTGATGATCCAGAGGTCACGTTCCCTGATTCCTTCATATATTATTGGCCCCAAGTGCTGAGCTTACCTTGCCTCTGTGTCTGAACTCTGATCCTAGGGGAAAAAATTTTTTTTTTCCTTTTTGTCTTTTTTCGTGTCCGGCAATGGATCACAACCCTCAG
>NW_007743824.1:0-202 GCF_000696425.1 Galeopterus variegatus | reverse complement strand
GGTGTTAGGAGTCGGAACCTTTGGAAGGTGATTATGACTTGAGGGTGGAGCCTTCATGATTAGGATTACTGTCCTTATAAAAGAGGCCCCAGAGAGATCCCTCACCTCCTGCCACCATATGAGGTTTATATTGGAAAGTTGGTGGTCTATGAACCAGGAAGTGAGCCTTTACCAGACACCAAATCTGTTGCATTGATCTTGA
>NW_007743823.1:16538-18053 GCF_000696425.1 Galeopterus variegatus | reverse complement strand
CTTGAAGTCTATTTTATCTGATATAAGTATAGCTACTCCTGCTCTTTTTTGGTTTCTATTTACATGAAATATCTCTTTACATTCCTTCACTTTCAGTTGTTGTGTGTCTTTATAGGTTAAGTGAGTTTCTTGTAGGCAGCATATTGTTGGTTTTTGTTTGATAATCTATTGAGCCACTCCATGTCCTATAATTGGGGCATTTAATCCATTTACATTTAGAGCTATTATCAATATATAGGGACTTTTTACTGCCATTTTGTTACTTTTTTTTCTGGTTGTTTCGTAGATAAGGATTTTTCTGGTTTTACTGTCTTCCTTTGTGATTAAGTGGTTTATTCTAGCAGTATGTTTTAATTTCTTACTATTTATTTTTAGTACATCTATTTACATTTTTTGTGTTAGGGTTACCATGAGGCTTCCAAAAGACATGTTATAGTTATAACAAGTTATTTTAAACCAATTACAACTTAGCTTTGATTGCTAAGAAGAAGGAAAAACTAAGGCCAACTCTATGCTTCAACATTTCCCTCCATTTTTTGACATATTCTTGTTTTAGGTACATCTTTTAAAATTGCTTATCTCATACAGTTGCTGGATTTGTTATTATCTTGCTGGGTTTGTCATTTGGTCTTCATATCAAGGATATAAGTGATTTATTTACCACCCTTACCACACTGAGGTATTCTGAGAGTGTCTGTGTATTTACTTTACTAATGAACTTTGTACCTTTGAATGTTTTCTTGTTACACCTTAGTGTCGTCCTCTTTCAGCTTGAAGAACTCCCTTTAGCATTTCTTGTAACAAATTCCTAAGATTCTAATGGCCAAACTGTTTTGTTTTTGTAAGTGAAGCCAAAATATCAAAAAACTTCACTAAAAGAGGAGAGAGAGATCCAGGGAAGCAGAAGATAACCATGTTTGGGTTTCCAGCCAGTTTCATATTAGTTATATTAATAGAAAACTACATCAAAACCTAGTTTTTAAAAATTCACCTTCAATTCCTTTGGGAATAAAGCCAAGTATAGTTTATGTTTTTGGCTTTCCCACAGCCATTCCTTCTCACTTGGTGATTCTAACTGATTTTTTTTTTTTTTTAAACTTTATCCCCTTCTCCACTCCCAAGTTACAGTGCTTTGAGTGGGACTTCCCTCCGAACTCCAAGGGCGGAACCTAGTTCAGCCCTAGCCAATAAGCTCACTATATTTCACTAGCCATGGTGATTGATTCAGGGATAGACATGTGACCCTAGTTTGTCCAATTAGACTCATGTGAGAACTTCAAAAAAGAGATAGCTCTTCCACTTGAACCTGAGAGAATATAGGCTGGATCTTCTGCAAATCAACTTGCTCTCTTTACAGAAGAAAGACTGTAAAAATCGAGTCCAAACAGCAGAAGCAAAGCCAAGACAAGGAGAGAGAAAAACTAGGTTCTGAGGTGTCATGTTATTCTCTAGATCATGCCATTACTGAAGGTAGAACTATCCCTGGACACTTCAGGTACATAAGCTAATAAATAA
>NW_007743823.1:14891-15759 GCF_000696425.1 Galeopterus variegatus | reverse complement strand
AGTGAATTAATTAAGCCTTTGTGACCTAGTCCAGGAATCTAATCATAATTTATAACACAATTTCTTTTACTGACCGTGGGTTTCAAAAGAAGTCTCTGGATTCTTAGAGACATTTTCCCCCACTTGCTGTTTCAGCATTTGTGGATAGAGGGGCACTTAGATTCTACCTGGCTGGGTCAGAGTGGTTTGTCAAAGAGTCCCTCAAATTGTGAGTCTAGCCCAACAGTCAGTAACTCATATCTCAGAACGTTCCTAAAAGTAGATGTCAAAAGAGATCTGGCAATAAAGTGAAAGAGAGGCACCATGTTCACTAACATCTTAATTTCAAAAGAGGACACTCATTAACCAAGACGATGAGTAGCTGATTTGTGCTTATCTTCTTCTTTTTCTTAAGAAAAGGAAATTACACTAAGATAAAATTCAAGTCCCAGATAATTTCAAGACAGAAACCTTAAAATTAAACATTGTGCATTTCTACTAATAAGACCATAGGATACAATGGAAGAAGGGTGCAGGGAAATTATTTTTACTCTCTATGCTTTGAATTTCATACATTAGAGGGATTGGATCAGATAATCTTTCCTTTTACTTCTACATTTCTATGATTCTGTTAAGAAACAATAGCTAATTAAGGTTTCAAAAGCTTGAAACAATTGAGGCCTAATAATAGTCATAAATCAGCATAATAGTCTATTATGGAGTAAATTCAGATGAGCATAACATACTCTAATCTGTCTACAATCCATATTCTGTGCTAGGCTGCCAACCATCTCTCCCCAAAGCCAAATGGCATGGGGTTCACATGTGGCTTTCTTGTTATTTCAAACCAAATATATTAGAAGGCTTCAAGTATGGAGTTTTCTTACCA
>NW_007743823.1:0-14409 GCF_000696425.1 Galeopterus variegatus | reverse complement strand
GCTTTCTTGTTATTTCAAACCAAATATATTAGAAGGCTTCAAGTATGGAGTTTTCTTACCAGTGTCCTTCAGAAAGATCCTTAAAGGAAGAAACACAAAAACAGGATTCCAAGGATGCTGTTCTATTGGTAATATCCAAAAAACAAGGAAAGATGAGAGACTCCTAGTAAAAGTAGCAGCAGAAAACTCTCTACCTGCTTTGTTTATTGTGTGAGTTACCAAGAAGACAGGAGGGTGGTCTTGAAGGAAAATGGCAAAAATAATATAAACCTGTGACTTTAAAAATATTTATGAAAGTAACTCTCTCTGTCAGGCTTGTATCTGAATGTTGCATAATTCCCTGGCATGGTGAGCATCATATTACTCAATGACAAAATAGCTCAAGTTTTTGTTGGTCTCTACCTTCTTTTAAGTATGTTTGGGACACTAAAAGTCAAAATTGCCTGGAGAGTGGGTCTTGGTCATTGTAATACAGATGACCTGTGACTTACAATGGTTTGACTTACAATCTGCTGACTTTACAATGGTTCAAACAATACACATTCTGTAAAAACTGTAATTCGAACACCCATGCAATTATTCTGTGTTTCACTTTCAGTAGAGTAACCAATAATTTACATGAGATATTAAACATTTTATTATAAAATAGGCTTTGTGTTAGATGATTTTGCCCAACTGTAGGCTAATGTGAGCACATTATGGTAGGCTAGGCTAAGCTATGATGTTCAGTAGTTTAGGTGTATTAAATGCATTTTCAATTTAGAATATTTTCAACTTAACAATAGGTTTATCAGGACACAGTCCCATCCCAAGCCAAGGAGAATCTGTAATATAGCTGCTTTCACATAGAATCAAGTTTGCGCCTTTTTAAACACAATATGTTTTTAATTCTGATTTCCATATATCAAACCTGGAACCCAGTAATACTCTACAGAATTCACAAGTGAAAAGAATTTATTTTTTTTCTATTACTCCTAAAGTAAATAATAGTTCTCCCTGAGAAACGGAATCCACTGTGAAGATTCCAAAGAGCCACCGCTGTCTATAATAATCCCTTATTCATTTTAGACTCTTTCTCTGGGTTTCTGGAGCTGAGCCCTGGCTTCTCCATTTTCCCTCACACACAAAGAGAGGAGGATGTACTGAGGCAAGTGCAACAATTGTTCTGACATCTGACTGGGAAGAGACAGTGATGCCTTCCAGGATGTAAAATTTTTTCCACGGAAGGGTAGTAAAGTCTCCATCACTATGCAAACTCAATCAATAGTAAACCATGGGAGATGGATTAGTGAATCAAACACCTGTCTATAGTTTTCAGCCTTTCTAGAACCATGGGAGATTATCACAGTGTTACATGTTCCTGGGGCAAATAAATATAGCCTCCAGCAGTTTACAATGAGGGCATCTTCCAGAGGAGACCATAAAAATCCAATCTTGCCTCATCTAGCAGCAAGCAGCCTAAAAATTATCCTATCTTAAGCCTCAAAGAATATAGATTTCTTACTGTTTGACTCCCATGGACCAAACCTTTAATGCACTATCAGATAAATCCAGTTTCACAAATGATGTGCATCCATTTCTTATAAGCTCAGAGACTTCCCAGCAGTGACTCCAAGATTCTTCCTGTTAAGGAAAACATGACGTTATCCTGTTTAGCTCTAAAGATGCTGCATCACCTTTTTTGTATTGTGTGTGTGTGTGTGTGTGAATGGAGTTACTGTCTCATTCATTCATTTATTCATTCTTTCTTTCTTTCCATGAATATTTAGAGACATATTGTGTGCCAGGCATGTGGAGTACATGGAAATGCACCAGTGACTACAGTGGTCACCAGCTAAAATCACTATCCTTTGAATCTTACAGACTAAGGTGGACGGGGAAGGTAACAGATAACTGAATAAGCAGTGGTGGAAAAAAATGAGAAAAGTAAGCCCAAGGAGTACTGAGAGCATAATGAAGCACACCTAACTCAAGGTTGAGAAGGTAGGAAAGGCTTCCCCCAAAAAGTAGCCTCTGAGCAAAAAACTGAATGGTGAGAAGGGGCTGAACAGGATATAATGACAGAGAAGAGTTTTACAGGCAAAAGGAATAGCATGTGCAAAGGCCCAGTTGCTATAGTTTGGATGCTTATCCCCTCCAAAACTCATGCTGAAATTTGATCCCCAATGTGGCAGTGTTGTGAGGTAGCACCTAGTGGGAAGTGTTTGAGCCATGGGTGTGGAGTATACTATAAAAGCAAATGTATTTCACAGGGCCCAGTTTCTAAAACCCTGCAGTTTCAGGTTTAGCTTAACCTTTTGAAATTACATATAGAAATGTTGACCTTGCAAAAGACAGGAAACTTTTCTCAGGCTAGGGTCTCTGATGTGGGTGGAAAGTTATGGCACAGCAAGGTTGCTGGCTCAATGACAGACAAGTTACTGATTGATATGTAAAGATACTGGGAAATTGCTGTAGGGAAAAACAGTGTTTGCTAAGATCAAGCTTTTGGTGGTAGATCGACTTAACCTTTTGCAAATTGCATTGTGGAATGTCACTTTGCTTGTTTTACTGGTGTTACCAACCTCTATTGTTAAACTTGTTAAACTATACTTAGCTAAAACACCACTAATGTTCTTTTCCTGTAACTTCCTTGTCTGGAGAATAAATGTGGGGCGAGAACCCCAATTTGTGGTTATGTGCCCAAAAAGAAGGAATGCCTCTCTCTCTTGAGGGTTCCAGGAAAATTAATCCCTTCAGGGCCTCTCACTGCTAAGAAGAGATGGGCTTTGAGTAATCCTTTGCTGCTCTGTCACCCAGGGGAGGGGGGTGACAAAACCATGGGAGGCAAAGCAACAAAGGGGGCATTTCCCTCACAATAGATTAATGCCATCCCTGGGGAGTAAGTGAGCTCTCTCTGGAGAGTGGATAAGTTCCCACAAGAGCAGGTTATTAAAAAGAGTCTGGTTTCCTCTCTTGCTTCATCTCTCGCCATGTGATCTCTATGCACACACCAGCTCCCCTTCTGCTTTTCACCATGAGTGGAAGAAGCCTGAGGCCTTCATTAGGTGCAATTGCCTAATCATGAACTTTTCAGCCTACAAAACTGTAAGCCAAATAAGCCACTTTTCTTTATAAATTACCTAGTATCAAGTATTCAGTGATAGCAGTGCCAGACAAACTAACACACCAGGGGAAAGGATGACATAATACATTGGGAAACTGCAAGTAGTTCAGTCTGGGTGGGGCCAGGAGTCTGAGGCTGGGTGTACAGAAGAATGTAGCTTGATCATGACGAGCCTTGTGGGGCACATTAAGGAGACAACCTTTGTCTTAAGAAAACCCCTTTCCGGTCCCAATTAAGAAAACCAGAGGACATATATCTGGCTTAGTTAATACAAATCCAGTGGGTTCCATCAGTGAATTAAGGGCATTGTGATATGAACCAGATTGATGTCTTATAGAAACAGAAGATATGAGAGGAGGACTGCAAAGGGGTCGTATGGTTTTATCCCAAAGATGAGATGAGCCAAGAGCAGAGTTGAAATCTAACCTCTCAGTGCTGTGGTTGTGTCAGACCGGGTGCTGCACAAGCCCCAGCCTTGGTTCCTTAGTCATGAGCCCCCACCCTCATTTGTCTCTGCCTCATTATAATGAGAAGATACACATGCAAATGAAATCAATAGGAATGAGAGGCCCAGCAATACATGGCCCAGCTCATTACACATTGACCAAGGCTCTCTGTTAAGAATTGGGCAGGGGATTGAGAGTGTACCAGAAAAATAAGATAATAAGTGGAACAGACCATAGCATAAACTCAATTCTGCAGATTTGTGGTCTTTCCCAATGGCCTTGCTCATGCCATAGCTCACAAACCAACATTTCAGCCCTCACATTGCCTCATCTGTCCTGATGCTTTATGGAAGCAAACGCCAGGGGTATCAGGTGAGTGAGTTTACAACAGATACTCATATTGTCTCAGATTTGCAGATGAGGAAACCTGGGTTCAGAGAGATTAATGAATTTGTCCAAGTTATACAGCTGATAAATAAACAGTGGAGTCAGGATTCCAACCCTGAGATGTTTGACTGCCAAGTGTATGCTCTTATGTTGTATCATGAACAATTTTTCCCAAGAAGCTTGAAATAATAAACAGGTGATTTGTACAAGTGTCACCTTTTTGAGAGCAAGGGCAAGCAAGCATAGCCTTTATTATGCCAACTGAGATGAGGCATAGGCCACATCAGATTATGCCACTCGCCTCTGCTACCTAGCATAAATTTAAAATCCTTATCATGGCCTCCCATATGCTCTGCAGCAGCTGTCCCCACCTACCTCTCCAACTTCATCTCATTCCCTGTCCCCGACTGCAGTCATGCTAGCCTCTTCTGGAGCTTTTTGTGTTGGAGTTTCACACATGCAGGACACTCTTCCTGGGGAACACTTCCCACTCTTCACACGGCTCAGTGCTCTTCCTCCTCTCTAGGCCTATGTTGAAAAGACCATCACCTCTGAAAAGCCTTCAGTAATAACCAAGTCTAAATGGTTCCTGACCCCCAATACTCACCCACCAGTATACTTGGTCACGTTTCCATTTTCTTCATAATATTCATTACAATTCTATATTGCTCCATTTGTGTATTAGTTTTCTAATTTGCACCTTGGACAATAGGCTTCAGAGGGATAGCATCTGTGTCTTTCTAGCTAGACCTAGAACAGTGTTTGGAACATAGCAGGGGCTGAATAATTATTTGTTGAATGAATAAATGAATTGAAGTGAAAGGGATTCATATGCTGATTATTTTTTAAATCCTCACACAATGCAATTGTAAAATCCGGTCTCTAAATTTTCCCGTGCTTCTTTTGTCTCAGGAATAATAACTGGTTGGCACATACCACAGACTACTCCCTGCTGGAATCATTGGACAGTATTAACTGGGAGCTCAGGGCCGAGTCAGCAGACACTGCCCATAGGCTACACCTTTATCTTAGGGCTGCAGGAAGGCAGAAAAATCTCAGTTCTCCCCATGTACCTACTCATCAGGAAACACAATAGAGATGAAATCTCTTACTTCTTAGGGAGATGATGCTCCAAACATCTGCTATTTAAATTGGTTACAGGTAACCCCATGAAAGAAACAGACTCTGGTCCCTGAAGTTGCTATAATAAACACTATCTGTATGCAATGATGGTAATATTGACTGCGAGGGCTGAGTCCTTTGTTGAGAGTGCAATTGACCCTCTAAAAAATAAACACATTTATTGGCAGACAGCCTGCTGGTGATTGATTTGAAAGGGAATTTTAAAATTGTTTTTAATGAAGAGCTATACTTTCTTACAGTGAATGTGACTGAATGTGGTGGAAAATGGCAGAAAATCTTAATGTGGCTTTAAGCCAAAACCATGTTAGATATTCTCAGTCAAGAAGGAAATATATTTAGATCAATTTGGGGGTTCTCTAACTCTATAGGGTCAGTTTAGTTCTTTAAGATACTATAAGGAACTTTAGGCTATAGGCCATAGGAAAGGGGAAACTTTTTGCCACCCCTGGGACTGGGACGATGATGGCTGAACTACACAGGAATCCACTGTAGCCTAAACCATGACCCCCCAACTCAGGATCTGGAGTTCATGTCTCCAAGGTCAGGGACAGAGCACTGGAGCAAAAGCCCTTGAGAGCAGGGGCTGCAACTTGGTCACCCCTTTAGTCACCGCTTGTGCTAGGCAAATTTCCTCATATGTGGTAGATGCTAGAAAAATGTGCAATGGGTGGGTGAATAAATGACCTGTGATGTGGAACACTAAAAGCTGGAGACAGACACAGAGAGTTGGTGCTGTTTCTTCCTATGCAAAGGTATTTTCTGGATTTTCAAAAAGTGCCACCAGAACTCCATGCAAAGGACGTTTGTAAAAGAATAGGTAGTGACATCACAGTCTACAGAGCCTTTGTAAGGAGCCATAGGCTAGGGCTGGAGAGGCTTCTTGGGTTCCCTTTGAGTTGTTTACATGGGGCAGATGGCAGAAGACAAGAGAGGAGAGCTGCCGTTCTCTCCCACTGAGAGCCAGTTAGAAGGCTTTCACCTGCAGAGTACTACTGGAGAGGTTTAAAACAGTCTTTTCACCTGAAATTCAAAAATAGAAGTAATACTGTTTTTTAATAGTCAAAGCACATTTACATATATAGTTTCCTTTTAAGTTCATAAAACTATTCATCACCTATAAAATGAGATGAGAATTCCTATCTGATAGGACAGTTTTGAGGAGAAAACAGGGTAACATTGGTACAAGACTTGGTATTTTGCCTGACCTATAGTAAGCATGCAATGAATGGTAGCTGCTTTTATCACGACTAGTGTTATTACTATTACTGTCCCAGAGTGGTTTTCCTGGGACAGAGATTAGCACACAAGGCCTTTGTTACTACGGAGGCTCTCTGTATTAGTTCATTTCTGTTGCTCATAAAAGAATACCTGAAACTAGGTAATTTGTAAAGAAACGATATTTTTTGCTTACAGTTTTGGTGGCTGGGAAGTCCAAAGTACAGGGACCACACCTGGTGAAGGCCTTTTCCTGGTGGTGACTCTATAGCAATGCAGAATGTCACATGGCAAAATGGTTCAGCAACAGAGAGAGAGAGCTAAGGTTCTAAGTTGCTCTCCTTTTGAAGTCATCGTAACCATGCCCATCACTTCATGAATGGGCGAATCCATTCTTGAGACATAGTCCTTACAATGTAATCATCTCTTTAGGGCCCTACCTTTCACTTACCATAATAGGATTTCCCACCCTGTTAACACTGTCATAGTGCAGATTAAGTTTCTAATACATGAAACACTGGGGGACACAATTCAATCCACAGCACACTCATAATCAATACCTGTAGAAGGGAGAAGAAGGAAGCAGGATTGGGCAGAGGGAGAAGTTGAGCTGTGACTAGTCCCAACGAAGACCTTAGTCAGTCCAACAGGAGCTCTAGACCAAGATGGCTTTTCAAAATTGTCACTGGCCCTTCTACCCCAGCATTGATGAGTCATTATTGTAGGCTGCCCAAGAAGAAGATAGAAATTGGAAAAGGTAATTTTCTTCTTCAGCTGAGGTCATCCCTAAAGAGGGTTCCAAGCTGAGGGCCATCTTCCAGCAGCACTTCCAGAAGCTGGGGGAGTAAATCACATATTACTGAGGGGATATCTGGGTGCACTACAGAGCCTACTCCAATTAGTAAAAAAGAAGAGTGCTTCAGGAGGCCTATATGACTTGTCCAAGGCCACAGTAAGTAAATAGCAGAGCTAGGAACAAAAGTTAAGTCTTCTGACTTCTAATCTAGGACCTCAAGGGTCCAGGACTCTTCCAAGTCAGTTGGAATTTCTATTCTTTATTGTGCCAGAGCTCCTCCACCTCTCCTGAGCCTACACAAATCAAGGAACATCTGCTTAAAGTAGTTGCAGTGTCTTTTCCTGAGGATAAGCTGTTTGAGTTTACTCAAGAAAAAGAAAAAAGAATTATGAAAAAGGAAGTGTTTTTTCCAAATTACACTTATCCTTATGAAGGTTCTCATATGTGTACCACGTTCCCCCTCATTTGAAATACACACACACACACACACACATGATAGGCCCCCAAAAGGTCTGTTTAAATGAAAATTTTGGCCATAAACCTACCAAATTAGAATCTTTAGGAACGAGGCCCTGGAATCTGCCTTTCTCAAAGCACCTCAAATGAGGCTCACATATACTGAAATCTGCTGTAAATTAACCATCCCATTAGTCTATAGTCATAATCACATTTTCCTTTGTGCCTATAAACTGACTCTGAAAGAAATTTATAGAATCAAAAAATTCTCAAGTTAAAAGGCATCTTGGAGATTATCGAGTCTCCATTTTTGAGAAGAAAAAATTGAGTCCAGAGAGGAAGGGTGACTTGTCCAGGGTATAAGAAATTAAGGCTCAGAGCCAGGCTCCCACGCTGAGCCAAGCCTTATTGCTCTAACAAGCTTCCTTTTTAAAGAGGAGTTTCAAACCATCTTGTAGCAATGTAAACAATAATTTTAAAAAATGTTCCACGGCTCTTCCCAAAGACACAAGATATTGGAATGCAAAATATCTCATTCATCTGGGTCTGTTATAAATACCCCATTCACATTGCTTAGAACTATTCCCAACTCATATATCTTGTGACCAATGACATTGAAAGCCTACTTATTTGAACTTTGCTTACTGAGTGGGAAGAGAAGACTTGAAAGTCATCCATGCCAAAAGGAACAGCATTTCTTTCTACAGTTTGTTGGAAATGGATCTTAAAAATCTAACTTATTCAGAAATGAGCTTGGGTCTTCAAATCTGTTCCTTAAAGAAGGAGCAGGAGAGAAGAGAGACACTTCAGGGCATGATCACATTTCAGGTTTTTTTTTCAGTTTGAAATCTCTCAGACTTTGATTAATAGCAATTATAATAACAACAATGATGATGATGATGGTAGAAAATCAACCTATGTTTTTCTCTCTAATAGTCCCCACACAGTGATTAAAATAAGCATAAAGTATGGAAGATGAGGATAATTTCTATTGGCATCTGTGGTCCTCCAGGTCCCTAAATGGCTTGTTGTTAATTTCATTTATAGCAAATTGAGGAAATAAATAAACTCTTAATTTGGGTGCCTATAAAAATATGGCAGTCTGGCATGCAAAGATAGCCAGAAATCTGCTTTAACTGGTGTTCCTGCCCATTAATTCCAATAAAAGTTGCTAAACTCAGAGCCCAGATTAGAAATGAGATAGAGAGAGCTTCTGATTCTGTTCAGGGGAATATGGAATGACGGGGAAGCTCAGCTAAAAAGTCAGGAGGCTAAACCTCCATTTCTAGTTTCTACTAGCATATGGAATATATTTCAAAAACACTTTTTCTCTCCTGATGCCTCAAGCATTGTGTCTACTGGTTGGTGATTTTCATACCTGTGTCTTGTTACCTGAAGCTTTTCACAACATCTAAGAGGAACTTAAAGACGTCACATGGACCATACCTCTGCCACCACACTAACCTGAACTTATCCCAGGGGGGGGAAAAAGAGCTAATTTATTTTTCAATTAAAAATAAAAAACCACAAAGCTTCATCAGTGTTGCAACCACAGACACAACCTCAGAATACAGAGATCAGAGATTGTTCATCTCTGACACTCAATCATCATTTATAAGTCTTTGTCATCCCAAAGTCTAGACCAGAGGAAGCTGAATATTATGACTTAAGATGAAAGTTCCTCAATAACCACCCTAATTAGAAATGGTTTCTCTCTCACCACTGAACACTTTTTCACTTAGAAATATATTGGGTTCAAAATAGATGTATCTGGAGAAGTAAGGGAGGAATAAGTCATTTATCCTTTAGTGTAGATTTCAGAGTACCATTGGTATCAATTAGTGTTTTTTTGTATACTATCCATAAAAATTAACACTGACTTAAGGGAGAAAGTAAAATTTAACAAGAGGATCTGGCGTAACTCACAGACCTGAAGAAAGAACCAATTGACCAGGAATTGAAGAGCACTGGTGGCAGGCTTGCTCAAGATTCTTATCCCCAGGAGACGAAACCTGAGTGATCAGTGTTGCCTCATTGCCTGCCCTCTGCCCATCACCCATCCTACCTTAGGTCAGGAGCAGGAACCATATCCCATAGCCTCGGCAATACTGCAAGAAGCCATGGAGAATGTAGTGCCTTAAAGGGAAGTATACTGGATAAGCAGAAACAACATATTCCCCCACCCTATTTGAGTGTCAGCAAGCATGTACAACTTTACTTGTAGGGATTTTTCTGACTACAAAAGTCATGTATTTTTATTATATAAAATATGCTATAAGAGCTTATTAGGAGTCAAGAAACACAGGTTACATTTCACTTTATGGAGGGGAGAGGGAAAGGAGATGCAATAAACACATCCTATAGCGAAGTTTCTTGAAATAAATTGGAGATGTTCCGACTTTTTAGGAAAGGAAGTGGAATGTCCATCTAAGCTGCTTATAAATGCCTTTAGTTCTTGCCACAATTACTCCATGACTTGATTAGAAAATGAAATAGATGTTATTAATTAGATTGTTTCTTGCTAGATGATGAATGACATAATCTAATCAGACATTAATTAGACTTGCCAAAGGAAAGCATCTTTTATATACTAAGGCAAAAACCTTCCAAGAAACCCTGATAAAAGATGAGAGATATATGAAAGAGCTTTAAATACTATAAGGTAGTACTATAACTGTAAGGTTCTTTTCTTCTATATCATTAGATAACATATTATTCGGAGTAACACGAGGAAAGGAATAGGCAGTGTATACCTGAGGAAACCTACAAACCCTGGGCCACACCCATTTCCTCTCTGCTGGTTGGGTACTCACAGACGGTATGTAAGTTGAGATTCTGAGTGTATTCTTATGATAATTAATGAGACAAAGAGAAGAGCCATAGCCATCCCACACTTGCACGAGTATATGAACTTCTAAAAATATTAAAAGCATAAAATAAAGAGTTGATAGGAATGATAAAATAAAGACTTTAATTGCACAACCATTATTTATTAGGTACCTACTTTGTTCTCAGAGATAATGACTCTTTCATTGTATTGGAGTGTCTGGGGGTAACTAAGACATATTTTATATGGTCCTGTTCCCTCACGGAAGTTTTAATCTACTTGGAGTTTAATCATGAATTCATTTATCAGTGCAAAACACTGGATACACTGGTAGACGAAAAAGTCTTGTCCTGCTCCTCAATAGAGCTTAGAATCTGGTGGGGAAGATGTCAGATTGTACCATAAATATTAAATAAAGGTGCTCTCATGGCACACTGACATGAAACAATTGAAGGGTGTGTCACTAGAAAACTGTAACTAATACAAGAGACAAAGATTTGTTAAAGAAAGCAGATTCAAGCTTATCCCTGTAACTTTGCATTCTTATAGGTTTTCTTGAATAGAAGAAAGAAAGATATGGAATTATCTGTATACACACACACACACACAAATAAATAACAACATTCATTGTGTGTTTTTGTCATGTAAGGCACTTTTCCAAATGACGTCACTTAATCCTCATAACAACACAGTTAAGTAGATACTAGTATTATTTTCTTTTACTAGATGGGGAAACAGAGCTGAGAGAGGTAAGCAATTTTTCAGGGATTCTATAGCAACTAGCTAGGGGAGCCACAATTTGATCCCAGGTCTGCCCAACTCCTGAGCCCAACCTGGGAACCATTCCAATCACACTGCCATGTGAATTTCATCCATCGTGTGTGACATTGTAGAAAATCAGCAAGAACATCTGCTGTTGGAACTCAGTAAATTCTGAGAGTAAAGAAATGCAGTGAGCCCCATCTGGATTCATCCTCCTTGACTGCTGGCCCCCTTCTCACTGGGTCTTGGCTAGAGAGCTTTAGGGATGCCAGAAGAAGCAGTCAACCTCCCAGGGCAAGCTGTCAGGGCTCTGAAAAACCAGGCACCAAAAGCCAAGTGACTTCAGCCTCTCCTAGGTAGGGGTTAGAGGACCTTTCTCCTGACATGAGTGGACCCCCAGCCATGGCGACCACTTGATCCAATTAAAGTGAATTTCGGGATACGTGTAGGACTTGTGGGGAAAAGACTTGCAGAAAAGATACAAGCCAGAGCTGCTACAGTAATCTTGTCACCAGGAGAAACTGGTACGAGACTAGAGACAACAGAAAAAAATGGAAAGAGACAGGAAAGAGAAATCAAGTCCAGATGAATTGTTTACACTGCTATATCCAGCCAGGCCAGATGCATCTTCTTCCATCATCACCTCTCAGTTATATCAGCCAATTAAGGATCTTTTTGCCTAAAAACCTCACATCAAATCTTTTGTCATTTCCAACCAAAATAGTCCTAACTCTCTCAATGTAAAGTGATTCACAAGGAGACAGAGTCTTGGCCAAAGTCATGAAGTCTTCTAATGGATAAGTGAGTCCAAGAACAAAGATTTCCCAATACCCAGCTCAGAATGTATCATACAATGCCCCATGCCTCTTATTTGTTGGCATCAGTAAAAACATCTTCCTCCCTTTCAAACAGGAGGGGTTTAAACACTTTCTGACCTAGAGTCACCTATGCAGTTGCCCAGACCTTAACTCATTGTGTACTCATCTGCTCAGGCCAAGAGGGCCACTGAACATAATTTCCAAATGTGCAAAGTCACCGTGTCTTTAATTATCTCTCTGACATGCAAGAACGGCCCTTAGAGCAAGAGCTGTGCAACCAACTGTCTCCCTCAGTGTGGTTTCTGTGGAATGGCCACAGACAGCTTCTAAATTTAAGCTCACACTGCCTTTTAATTGGGTGGTTAAGTGTTATTTCCCGCCCACTCTTGCTACTAGCTTAGCCTCAGGCTACTAATTACCAGCAGGACAGGTCAGTTGTCATGTCTGCACCAACTCCATCATTTCTGACATCCCCAGACAATGACAAGCTCTTCCTTTCCTTTCAGCAAATCTGGGTTAGCCAGAGTTTGGCTTCATTTTTATGAACTCAGGATACCCAGTATTCCTATCCATGACTTAAATTATTTAGTTGGAATGTTCTACAGCTAAAATGTGTCTTTTTATTCAACAAACATTTATTTATTTGGGGTCTTCTCTGTGCCCAGTCCTCTGCTAGGCTCTGAGTATACAGTAGAGGGTTAAATAGACAAGGACCTGCCCTCATGGAGCCCATTGTACAGCAGGAGAGATAGACAATGACCTAGTGAAGAGTCAAATAAATATAGAAATAAATACAAGTTGGGTTCAGAGCCAAAAAACGGAGAGGAAAAGAATGCTATGAGGAGAATTTAATTTAGATGGGAAAGAGATGGTAAGGAAAGCCTCTTTTAGAAAGTCATAATCAAGCTGAGACCTGCATGATGAGAAGTTGCCTCGCAGGTGAGAGTGAAGAGCAGGGAATTCCACACAGATGGGCCAGCAGTGGACAACCCCCCGAGTCAGAAAGGCTATTGATGGGCTCAAAGAACCGAAAGAAGGCTAGACTGTAGGGAGCAAGAGAGAGAGGGCTAAAAATGAAGTTGAAGAGCAGAAAGTGTCTTGTAGGCTGTGTTAAAAATTCTGGATTTTATTCTAAGTGTGACCAAAGCCACTAAAGAGTTCATTTATATATTCATTCTGTCAGACAGTCAACAATTGATTGAGAACCTGCCACGAGTCAGACATCATTCTAGGCACCAACACATCAATACAAAAAACCCAAATCCCTGTCTTTCTAGAGCTTACATTCGAGATGGGGACTCTATCACAAAGAGGTTTTAGTTCTTCCACATTGTAAAAAGAAGACTCTGGTGCTCTATGAAGAATGGAAGAAGGGAAGCCAGGCAGCTTGTATGGTATCTGCAGGAGAGGCAGAGAAGAACGGAGGCTTCCTGCACTTCGGGTTGGGGGGCAGTGCTCCTGACACCCCTGTGGAAAGGCATTTGATGCCCGTTTATTTGTTTGGTTGGGTTTTAGTTTTCTGTTTGGTTTGTTGTTGTTTGGCTACAGTGGTAATGACTGTGCATGGCTTTTTTATTTCATCTCCTTAGTGGTCAGAAGAGATATTGTGAAAAACTGGCTAAAGCTCAACTGCAGCCTATGACCCAGAGACAACCAGTGCTGGGCGGTACCTGAAAGGCTCTTTGAAGCAGGAAGCTATGCATACCTAGGCTGAATGTTGAATACAGCCCTTGGGCTAACAGAAAAATGTATAGCTGATTCCTCATACCTCCCTAGTAACACATCCCTTTCTCCTGATAACCTCAATATATCTTCAAGGTTTTTTTTTTTTGGTCTCTTTTTATCCTTTCATCTGACTCTTACACACACATAGTCTTTTAAGGCAAAACAAATCCAAATTTCGCCCTACAGAGAATGAATTCAGAACCATGACCACATAATCACAACAGGTTAATTCAGCTTTTCTCAAAATGTGATCAAAGGATCATCTGCATTAGGAATACAAAACTCTCCTTTGGGGCTCTTTGACTTTCTGGAACCTGGTTTCACCTCCATGGAGTCTCATCGCATCAGGTAGGAGGAGTAAATAAACATCCAGAACCCTCCCCCCAGTGACTTGGAGGGTGAAGCCCGGGAATCCTTATTGCTCATTGCAGGGATTTTTGGCTGCACTTCTCTCATCATAAGAATTAATCATTCAACTAAAGATAAACCACACAATTTAAGTGTCTGCTCATTTCTCCATAATTAGGGGTTGATGGGAACCAGGGAATGTTACGTGATCTCTAAAAGCCCTTCCTTCACTGAGATTTCATGAGAGGTGGGATGTCCTAATGGTTAAGAGGCTTTGGGATGAGCCAGATCTAGGTTCAAATGCTAGCTCTAGCAATAACTACCTATGTAACCATGACAAGTTACTGAATCACTTTAAATCTTAGTTTTCTTCATCTGAA
>NW_007743822.1:17496-18054 GCF_000696425.1 Galeopterus variegatus | reverse complement strand
GACGCCTGCTGATCTGGTCCCTGCAGTGCCAAGGCCTTCACTGGCTCCCACAGCTCATGAGGTGAGGACCCTCCCGCGTCTGGCACCCCCTGCCCTCTCCTGGCCTCAGCCCTCCCTGCAAGACTGACAGCCACATCTCCCACCTGTGTGACATTGCCTCTTAGTCCCTCTCCCTGCTATGATGTCTCGTTCTCTTGCCATTTGACCAATTGCTTTTATATCCATCAGTGGACTTGATATTTCCAGCCACCCTATCTGAAAATCAGAGCAGGGATTCATTTCCTCATTGCACTGAAGAGGAATTTGAGGCCCAGANGTTTGGGTAAAGTGCCATTCTTATCACATCATATCCAGGGCACATGCTAGTAAACGTGACTGTCACTTGATATTAATGTTGATCACCTGTCTGAGGTGGTGCTCGTCAGGTCTCTTCACCCAAAGCTACTCTTATTTTTCCTTCTTTACATACTGTACTCATTGCAAGGAAGTCACTGTGCGCAGCCCACATTTAAGGGGTAGGGATATTCTCTACTTCCTTGAGGGGGACCCTCTCCAAAA
>NW_007743822.1:14840-15341 GCF_000696425.1 Galeopterus variegatus | reverse complement strand
CCCCATCTTCAATCTGACCCCCCTTGAGGGCAGAAACTGAGGTTTCTGGTCTCCCTCAGCCGGACATGGGGCACTTAGTAGGCACCTGGTGCACATTTGCTGATCAGTCGTTTCACTGGACTCCAGTCATTTCCTGGGTCTATTTCTTCCTCTGGAGTCTGCGGCTGCTGTGTTGGAATTGCAATGTGATCTACTGGAAATTATATTGAATCCCAGAGTACGTAACAATTTGGGGAAGTGACTTATTTTCTGAGAAACTTTATCACCTCTAAATAAGACTAATAGTCTACCTGCTGGTGTTGTCAAATTTATACAATGAACACTTACTGAGCAATGAGACCATGGTTTAAGGAGCTTGCATGCAACCCAAGGTGAGAAGCAGACATGGCAGCCAATGGCGAAGGCACAAATCGGGTATGTAGGGGACAGTGAAATACAGGATGGGACAATTGGGAAGACATCCTGGAGGAAGGTGCCTAAGCTGAGTCATCACCAATGAGA
>NW_007743822.1:13055-13698 GCF_000696425.1 Galeopterus variegatus | reverse complement strand
ACCCCCCTGAAGAAAATACAGCAAGCCCTGCTCCTTTAAGACTCAAGCAGCCTGAGCTGGATCCTCCTAAGCAGCAGCCCTGATGTGACCCGTAATTCTACAGCGCATATCAGCAGAGGAGGCCTCACACTGCTTCAGTCTCCCCTCTGCCCATGGCAAACACAGCACACCCTGCCCTTTGGTGGGCACCTTTCCTTCTGCACTGGCCTGTGATCGGGTCTTGAGAGCTACTCCAGGGGAGATTTGTAGCCATTTTAAGACATTGTTTTGCACACAGTAGGGACAAAGCCAGTTCAAACCCTAGAGGAAAGAGCAGCCGGTCTTCCAGGGGCACTTAATCCCAGGCCTGCTCACTGCTGCCAGCGCCTGCCCCAGCCCCACCCATCCCCAGTGCTGAGTCTCCTTCCTTCATTTTGCAGCCTCCATTCCAACAACAGGCACATCCCTAGCCCTTGAGTGGCTTCATCTGGGCTGCCAGCATCCCCATTCCATTTCTTACAGGTTCTGTCCCCAAATAGAGTCCTCTTTCTTGCCTATCTCACCAAGTAAGGTCCATAGGTCATTTCTTTCCAATACTTTAGCTTCATGTTGGGCTTCTGAATCAGACTGTCTCTGACACTGTCCTGTCTCTGATACTCATGTC
>NW_007743822.1:10914-11257 GCF_000696425.1 Galeopterus variegatus | reverse complement strand
ATTCCCACCAATGAACTCAGCTAATGCCCACCTCCCCGCAGTCCCCTGGCCTCCACGCAGGCCTCTTCCACCAGAAAGCCTCCTCTTAATGCAAGTAAAAGAATGAATTCAAATCATGCTGACATCCAGGAGGTCCAACATCAGATGCAGGCATTAAAAAGCCAGCTGCCTGCAGTCCATGCAGATGGGGAAGAGCAGAGAAATGGCTGTGGAGACCTACACCTGGGGCAAGTCACGTAACCTCTCTGAGCCCCTGATTATTTGTTGATATTATTGGACAAATAATAAAATACCTAACATTCAAGCCTATTGCAAAAAAGATATGAGAAGATGGACCTTAAGA
>NW_007743822.1:8523-8728 GCF_000696425.1 Galeopterus variegatus | reverse complement strand
AAGAATGGCACTGCTTTTTAGTTTTTGTCTTTTTGTGCATCTCCTGAATATCTAGCTTAATAGAAGACAGCTGGACTCTCACCTCTGCTTCTGCGTTCAACCTGTCTTGATCTTACACACCATGTAGCCTCTGAGAAATTCCACGGTACACCCATGACAGAATGAGACTGAATGGGACATATAAGATTGTAGCATTATTATGAAA
>NW_007743822.1:5819-6418 GCF_000696425.1 Galeopterus variegatus | reverse complement strand
AAAAAAGAATGTAAATATAAATTATACTCCAATCCTATGGCAATAATCCTATTGCTGTGGTAATTGTCACAGTGGCGCCTTTCATTCCATGGACACTTTTCCATGCATTGTCTTAAATAACAGGACTATGCTATACACTAAGGCAGGTACTGCTGCCTGCTCACTCGCAAACCATTTTCCTCCAGCTTCTTTGCTGACAGAATGTTTTTGCTTGTTTTCAGGAAGGAGAGACCACATGCTTCAAAGGAGGTCCCTCCTGTTCTCAAAATGTGACTCTTGACTAGGCTGAGGTGACAATCAACCATTCTTCTTACAAGTGAGTGGTTTGTGAGTGGAAGAATAAGCATGTGGCCAAGTCTGGGCAATAAGACATGAAGGGGTGGGTGAGGTCAGGTAAAAGATTTTCTAGGTTTGCAAAAGTGAGAAGAAACAGACTCCTTTTCCTCTTTGCAAATGTATTTGCACAAGGGTGTGCTATTTGGAACAGTGGCAGCCACCTTCGAACCATGAGAGTAGCTCATGGTTGACTTCAACATCGCTGAGAAGCCAACAGGAGCCATAAAGTCATTGAACATTTGAATTAACCAAGCCAGAATTCT
>NW_007743822.1:0-206 GCF_000696425.1 Galeopterus variegatus | reverse complement strand
CCACCAGGCCGGCCCAAAATAAGATTTTTTAAAAAACAGAAAAAAACATTTTCTCAAATACTTACAGAAGCAAAAATACTGAGTAAAATCCCAGTAAGAGAACCTAGTAGTATATAAAAAGAACAAAATTCATCATATCCAAATGGGACAGCATATCCTAGAAGGCCAAAACTAGGGCTTTTGCCAGGAACATAACAGATAGTACA
>NW_007743821.1:13109-18056 GCF_000696425.1 Galeopterus variegatus | reverse complement strand
CCTGCCCAGGGATCATTGAGATATATTTGAATTTCTTTTTTTTGTCTGCTTTATTATATATGCACAGTGATATTTAAAAATCTTTCAGTGGATTTTATGGCTTTGTTAAGTAGTAAAAGTACAGGTATTAATTACAGGACACTGTTGTTTTACAGTGCTTTAAAAGGCTCAGAAGCAATTCAAGCAGTTGAGCACCTGTTGACCTACATTCAGTTTAACCAACTGCTAACTAACCACAACTTAGAGCATTTCAGTAAGAAACTCCGAATTCAGGAGTTTGATTTCACTTCTTTAGTTGTCCATTTCTTAAATACCTTCTTCATGGCTTTCTCTTCTCTATGAAGTAGGATAATTTTGTTAACATGCTCTTAGATAAACACTTATCTTAGCTCTTTTGGAAGTCTCTTTAGCATCTTCTTATGAATCAGGCATTTATAATGAGAATTTTAGTTTGAACAGCTATAGTATTGTCTTTATGGATTCATGGTTTCACTCAGTTTAATATTACTACTTTTGTTATTCCTTTTAACCTCTGATGTTAGAGCGCCTTAGGTGAGCTTGTATATAAGAAGTAAGCATTAGAAATTTATATCTGGGAATTTAACAGATTAAACATATTATTGAAGGGTAAAAATTTTGATTTTAGAAAACCAAATCATGAAACAAAAAATAAAATATAAGTGAAACCTTAAGAGATTTGATAAAATAAGTTATTTTTCACATGTGTGTTTTAACCTTTAGATTTTGCCCTTATTTCAAGAAGCTGAAGATAAAAACAGACTTTTACGAACTGTGGCAGGTGGAGGTTTAGAAACAATTAGTAATCTGAAAGCTAAGTGGGATAAATTTGAGTTGATGATGGAAAGTCACCAACTTATGATTAAAGATCAGGTAAGACTCTTTTAGTTATTTTATTAAAATGGAAACTTAATTTTTTCTCACTTAAGATTTCTTGGTTATGTTTATTCCGTTATAGCTCAAGTTTATAAGAATTTAATGTTGCAGTTAAAATTGACCTCCCTCAGTGCTTTTATAGGAAAATACTTTATATAAATCATGATCATTTCACTTGGTTTTTCTTTCACTTCCTGCCATATCAAAAAGAAAATATTTCCTTTGAAATGTAACCTTATTTTCAGTCTTGTGAATGAATTTACTGTTTACTTACTATATATGGCTTAAGCTGATTTCTGAACTTCATGTTATTTTTAATTACTAAATTTAAGATATCAGTTTGACTATTTTTATGGAGACCCCAAAAATTATAGCCTAAGTTTCTCTCTCAAGTTAGGCTGCAAACTGATGTGGTGCTGCTGCTTTGTGACTTTGTCTAGGGCCCAGGTTTCTTCAATTTTTTTCTCTACCATCTCTAGGGTATTGTCCAAGATGGGTTACTACCACATCCACTTGCTACCTAGTGGGGACGAGGAAAAAGAAAGGGGCACCATCATTAAGGGCACCTGGAAGTTTTTCACAACTATTGCACTATCGCAGTCATATCCTGTTGATCAGAAGTTAGTCTTACAACCCTTAGCTACAAGGGAGACTGGAAATAATACCTTCTTTTATTAAGCAGCTATATATTCAGGTAGACCAACCAGCAGTCATTGAACAAACATTTTCTTTTTTTTGCGGCTGGCCAGTATGGGGATTTGAACCTGTGACCTTAGTGTTATAACTGAACATTTTTTTTTTTAATCACATCACCTTTGTTGATAGTCATAGTAGATGCTGTTAATCACATGAATGATTTCTAAATGATGATAATTGAAGGGTCTTGTTATTGTACATTTATGGTCTAATTTTGTCTTTGAATCATTTTATTGCACTTGAAATCAATAATTAAAATGAAAATAATCCTTTGAAAAGTTAGTGTTGATATTTTTTCACCTTTAAATACAAAATATTGGAAATAAAAATGTGAAAATAAAGTTAAAACTCTGTTGTTTTATAGATTGAAGTGATGAAAGGAAATGTGAAATCACGTCTTCAGATCTATTATCAAGAACTGGAAAAATTTAAAGCTCGTTGGGACCAACTAAAGCCTGGCGATGATGTTATTGAAGCTGGCCAACATAATACTCTTGATAAAAGTGCGAAGTCAATAAAAGAGAAAAAAATTGAGTTCGATGATCTTGAAGTCATAAGAAAAAAGCTGGTGTATGTTTTTTCTTTAAAATTGATAGTGCATATTTTGAAAAAAAGTTTTATATTTATATATCAAGATAGTAATTTTCTTATATCCGCTGTCTTAATACCTTTCCTCATAGACTTCAGCAGTTTTTAAAATACAAATAATAAGGGTTCATGTTATTGCTGTCTTAGGGGTTGTAGTTGGGTTATATAAAGATATCAAGAGAGAGCAAATTTCAAGAAAGATCTAGAAATAGAGTAAAAAATTAAATTTACTTAAAAGTTATACTAGGGGGTTGGAATACTCACTTTCTGTGATCTCATCCTATTTAAAAATGGAAAATAAAATGTTTTTGGAAAAATTACTTTCAATGCCTCTGAGAAAAAAATGAATCTAGCAAAATAAGTGATAGAAAAAGACTTCAAAGGAAAAAAATGGGTTGTCAGTTTATCTTATAATAATACACAGTATTACCTTTGAGCATTGTTTTAGGTTTGGTCTATTTAGAAAAATGTGTCCATATAATACTTGCTTTCATAAGTGAGTGGAGGTTTTTAGTACCATATTTAATAAATGCATTATACTGATTAGTGAAGCATATCTTATATTTTAGAAGCAAGCCAGCCCTTTCAACTGAGAAGACTTTTCTTCTCAGATTAATCCATAGATTTATACAATTGTGAATATTTATATATATACATGGTATATATAAAAATCTCTTTATATGTATTAACTCCATTTTGACTCCTTTGGAAAAAAAATGCACATTAATGAATTTAGTAGAGCCCATATATAAGTAGTTAAAATAAAATTTTCATTTAAAGTAGGTAATTTCCCACTGACTATCTCCACTATCAAACACTCACACACACATGCACACACACAAAATGCAGTTAAATAACTTCTTCATATTTAGCAGTTTTTCTAATTTTAAAATTTAATATTTCAATATTTGTTTCTCTAGTGATGATTGCCATCATTTTGGACTAGAAGAGCCTAATTTCTCTCTGGCACATAGTATCTCTAAAGACATTGAGAGCTGTGCACAAATTTGGGCCCTTTATGAAGAGTTTCAGCAAGGATTTCAGGAAATGGCCAATGAAGATTGGATTACTTTTCGGTTTGATTCAAAAACAATATTTAGACTCATATTTTGGTTGGTTTTTTGGGGATGTGAATTTTAAAATGTGTTTTTGGTATTTTACAGGACTAAGACATATCTGTTTGAGGAATTTTTGATGAATTGGCATGACAGATTAAGGAAGATTGAAGAACATTCTGTAATGACAGTGAAATTACAATCAGAAGTTGACAAATATAAAGTAAGATTGTTTTACTTATTCTCCTAATTAGAAACGATGTTTGGAGCTTTTATTTATTGTTTTATTACATAGTGACTGAACTGTAATTTTAGGTTATGTGTTTTTCCATCAAATTATTCCATTACATGAAAAAATAGGAAATATAGAGTAAACCATAGAAATTATTGATATTTTTGCTACCAATTGGAAAGAAATTACAACTAAGATTTATAGTTAAAGTTTTAAATTAGAGCGTTTATACATCCTAGTGCAACATAGGTCATATCCTAAAATAAAAGTAGAAGTCTTCTATGTCATGTTTTAAAATATATTAAATACACAACAAAGGGAAATTTGCATGTTTATCAACAGAAATGTTTAAAATTTATATAATTTTGTTTAAGAATATGATTTCAAGATTATTAAATAAGACAATAATTAAAGTTTTGATAGCTAATAACCATAAAAGCAAATAATAATTTGTATTTTGCTAATATATGTATATGGGTGTACATATGCTCTTTTTCTTCTTTTTTTAACAGATCGCAATTCCTATCTTAAAATATGTGAGAGGGGAGCATCTTTCTCCAGATCACTGGCTTGACCTTTTTCGTCTACTTGGCCTTCCTAGGGGGACTAGTCTAGAGAAATTACTGTTTGGTGATCTGCTCAGAGTAGCTGATACAATTGTAGCCAAAGCTTCAGACCTCAAAGTAATAATAATGACTTTTATAAATATCCCATAACTCTGGTCTTTATTATACAACTTTGCTTTGTATTTTGTTGTTAAAACAGCAGGTTAGATTTTTTCCTCTCCTTGAAATAGTGACAATGTTTTATTTCATTATTCTTTCATTAGTAATGCATCTGAATCTGTCAAGTGCTGTGTATGGTAGGTGTACAGAAACAATAATATAAACCCATTCTTTGAGAGAAGGAAAAAATGAAATACAAAAATAAAATGTCTTTAAGAAGGAAGTCAGCTTTAATCTAAAAGTAAACACACAAGATTACAAATCATTGTACATAAAATACATGTAAAATCATGTGGTATGTTACAAATAGAAGTTAAGGGATATAAAAATTCAGAGAGCTAAACCAAGAAGCATTTTGCTAGTAAGGTTTAGAAAAGGTCACATTGCATTCTGGCCACTCAGTATAAAAATATAAGGACTCTTGATATCAAGTTGTTTTGTTTCTTATCCAAAATGTAAACCCTTGTGTTTGTTAATAATCCTGGAACATGTTTAGATTATCATTAGAAATTATAAAGCATGACTGCTGTGGGAGATAATTAGTTGATAGTCATTTTAGAGGTATCAGAATTTACAATAAGATTACAATAAGATTTCTGAAGTCCAATTTTCCCAAATCTTGGCCTTTGGTCTGCAAATCTTTAAATAAGCCAGACTTTTGCAATGGATGCTTGAATTTTCTATTTTTCTTTTATAGAAGTAAAAAGCATAAGGCAGATCTTTGTATATACCTTGATCATGTGAACCTGGATACTTA
>NW_007743821.1:3765-12931 GCF_000696425.1 Galeopterus variegatus | reverse complement strand
TAGTCATTTTAGAGGTATCAGAATTTACAATAAGATTACAATAAGATTTCTGAAGTCCAATTCTCCCAAATCTTGGCCTTTGGTCTGCAAATCTTTAAATAAGCCAGACTTTTGCAATGGATGCTTGAATTTTCTATTTTTCTTTTATAGAAGTAAAAAGCATAAGGCAGATCTTTGTATATACCTTGATCATGTGAACCTGGATACTTAGTATCTGATATGCCTTGGCACAATGGCCAGTAATTCTCTTGGATTACATGTAAAATATAGCCACTTAATTTTTTTTTTTTTTTTACCTTATGACAAAAGCCAGATAAAAAATATTTTTTATTAGGTTTATTTCTTATAATTTATTTACATTATAATTAATGTTTAAATAACAAATATAAATATTTTGTGTTATATAGGATTTAAACAGTCGGGCTCAAGGTGAAGTTACAATCAGAGAAGCTTTACGTGAACTTGATCTTTGGGGAGTTGGAGCAGTATTTACATTGATTGATTATGAAGACAGCCAAAGTCGAACTATCAAGCTGATTAAAGACTGGAAAGATATAGTAAATCAGGTTGGAGATAATAGATGCCTTCTTCAATCCTTAAAGGACTCTCCTTATTATAAAGGATTTGAAGATAAAGTGTCAATTTGGGAAAGAAAACTTGCGGAGTTAGATGAGTACCTGCAGAATTTAAATCATATTCAGAGAAAGTGGGTGTATTTGGAACCCATTTTTGGAGGAGGAGCATTGCCAAAAGAACAGACACGCTTCAATAGAGTTGATGAAGATTTTAGGTCAGTACTCCTACATACGACATAGACATGTGGCAATTTTTAATTCATTCATCTTGTGAAATGTTTAATTTGAGCTAATTACTTTTCCTTTATTGGTATCTTCTGTGTATTTACCCTCTTTCTCTCTCTCTTCAATAGAGTTGATGAAGATTTTAGGTCAGTACTCCTACATACGACATAGACATGTGGCAAGTTTTAATTCATTCATCTTGTGAAATGTTTAATTTGAGCTAATTACTTTTCCTTTATTGGTATCTTCTGTGTATTTACCCTCTTTCTCTCTCTCTTTTTTTTTTTTTGATGGCTGGCTGGTACAGGCATTGAACCCTGAACCTTGGAGTTAGCAGTATCTCACTCTAACCAACTGAGCTAACTGGCCAGCAGCCCTCAACCTCTTTCTCTAATGGATCCTTCTGAGAAGTTATTTTCTCTCATTCAGGCATTTAGGTCTTCAGCCATTTTGGTTTGATCTCTATCTTTACCCCTCTACCTAGTATATATACTTCCTAAAGTCACCAATTACTTTTCTGATTTAAATTTTTTATTCCTTATTTTACGTTATTTATCTCTAACTAGTATTTAACAGAGTTGAGCATTTCTTCTTTCTTGGAAAGTCTCTTCCCTTGGCTTCAATGATTTTGTCCTCTTTTGGTTTTCTTACTGTCTCTCTGGTTCTACTTCTAGTTCCTAGTTCCTGTCCCTCTCCAAACCTTTAGACGTAGACATCCTTGAGGCCTCAGCATTCAGTTCTTTCCTCACACTATATTCTTTACTTATATATTCTTAACCACTCTTAGCATCAATTCTCTTCTATTTGCTGAGGTCTGTTATATGTACAGCCCTTATTTCTCTTCTGAGATCCAAAACTCTAAACATTATCAATCAACAAGTCAAACCTGAATTTATGAGCTTACCTCCCAGTTCTTTTTCCACAAATCTTTACAATAATATTCTGACTTGTTCTTATCTTCTTCAATAAGTTTTCCACATAACAGCCAGAGTAATTGTTTAAAAATATAGTTTTATCACTTTCTTTTATTCCTGTAAGTAAAACTTAAAAATTGTTTCCCATTGCTCTGAGGAGAAAGCATGATCTGCCCCTGGTCCACTTCTCTAGCCTTTTCTTGTGCTGCTCTCCTTTTTGCTTTAGTTACTCTAGCTTTTAGTTTCTCAGACATACCTCTTTCCCATGTTCTCTACCAGAAGCTGTTTCCCTCCTACTCACTGACTTTTTATTCATCATTCATTTCCCAGCTTAAATTACTTCCTCAAAGAAGTCCTAGCTTATGGGTTGCCCTATTAGCCACTATAAAAATAATACTTCATACTTTTTCTTCTTAGCAGTTATCATAATTTCATTTAAATATTTTGAGAAATTATTTAATGTCTCTGTCACTGGACCATTAGCTCCAGGAGCTGGGCTTAATATGTGTTTAGTGAATACATGAAATAAGTGAATTTGCAATGGCAAGTTAAAAATGGTAATAAGATATTAGTTTTTAACATTATTTATTAGAAGCATGATATATTACTGTTACAATAGTGTTACCTCTAGTTTGTTTTAAGCAGGCTAAAAATAAATGTTTCTCTTAGTCAAGAAATCATAAAATAGATGTGAAATTAATTTTTTCTTTTGTAGATCAATAATGACTGACATCCGGAAAGACAATAGAGTCACAACGTTAACTACTCATGCAGGAATCAGAAATTCTCTACTAACAATACTTGATCAGCTTCAGAGATGTCAGAAATCATTAAATGAATTTTTGGAGGCATGTTTTAAAAAAAACCTATATATAATAAATTATAAAGTACTTAATATCTTAATTATTTGAAAAGAGAAAGCTATTCTATTTGTTTTTATTTTTATTAGGAAAAACGCTCAGCATTCCCAAGATTTTATTTTATTGGTGATGATGACTTATTAGAAATACTGGGCCAGTCTACTAACCCATCAGTGATTCAGTCTCATCTTAAGAAGCTATTTGCTGGTAGGATTCACCATTTATTCAACAGATATTTATTGAGTTTCCAGTTATCTGCCAGGCATAGTGTTACACTCTCAGGTAGACTATAGAATAAAATAGTTTGTACATTCAAAGAACTTATAGTTTAATGGAGGAGACAAGTTAGTAGGTTGACAAATGTAATATATGGTGACAATTCCTGTGATTGACATAAGTATGTGGTTCTGTAGCTGCATCTGTGAGGGCATTTGGCTCAGTTTTGAGATATTGTGGAGAAAGTGACATCTAAAGTGAGCTCTGAAGAATGTATAGGCTTTAGTTAGAAGAAAGGTGGTCAGATGGAAGACATATGCAAAGGCCTAGAAGTGAACAAGAATATGCACCTTCATTATAGAGTTTAAGGTCTACTGAGAGACATCAAAGTGGAGATACTCAATAGACAAATGTCACCAGAGAGACTTGGGATGAGGATATGGGATTGGGAGTCATCTCTGTAGAGATAATTAAGCTATAGAGAATAGGTTAGGTTACTTGGGGAAAAGTTTAGAGTAATTAGTGTCATGTGCTTCAATGTTGTTGAGCCAGTTTAGTTGAGTATTTATTAGTGGCAAATGGAATGGGTTTGTTACAAAAAATAATGATGATATTTTTTCAAAATACTTGTTTGGAAAGGACGCATATTTTTCAAATTAACTTTAAGAAGTAAAATACATTTATCATATTCACTTATAATGAGGGATCAGGAAACTAGCTCCTATGGGCCAAATCTGGCTTATTGCCTGTTGTTTTTTAGATGAAATTTTGTTGGAACATAGCCATGCCCATTAGTTTACATACAGCCTGTAGCTGCTTTCATGCTATGAGTTCAGAGTTGAGTAGTTGATGCAGAGACCATATGGCCTGTAAAATCTAAAATATTTGTACTCTGCGCTTTACAGAATTATTTTCCAACCCCTGTGTGTCTGAAGCTTTAGAGTGCTTTTATCTAACTATGATTTAGGCTATGGGAGATAGTAGAAATACTTCTTGTAATCAGAAGGCTTGAATTCAAGCTCTATATCTACTACAAGTGTTTATTAGTTAGTTATTAATTTATCTCTCTGAAATTTAGTTTCCTCCTTTATATTACAAATAATAACTTAAAGGTTTTCTCTGAAGATCAAGCTGAAGTAATGTGTTCAAGTTTTTTATATAGTATAAGGTGATGTGCAAATTTGGGGGAAGAGAAGTCTTATTTGCCCTCTTCCTTTCCTCTTATCTTTTGTCTCATATCTAAATATTATCTGTAATGATTGCTATTACTGCCTCATCTAGGAAAGTTTTTTACTACTTTAGAAATAAACTTTATTGATATATTGTTTACATTTAATACAGTGTTTATATTTTAAGTATATAGTTTGATGAGTTTTGACAAATGTGTATACCTGTACAACCACCAGTTCGTTTGAGGTGTAAAACATTTCCATTAGCCCAGAGAGTTCCCTAAAGCCTCTTTTCAGTCATTCCCTCCCCCTTCCCACCCGCTCCACTGTGCCCCCGGCAAACACTGATCTGATTTTTATCACTATAGATTAATTCCTGCCCTTTCTAGAACTTTGTGAAAGTGAAATCATCAGTATGTATTCCTATGAAATCATTTGTGTCTGGCATTTTTGCTCAGTGTGATGTTTTCAAGATACCTACAACTGTATTTCATTCATGTTTATTGCTGAATAGCATTCCATTGTTTGAATATACCACAGTTTATCCATTTAACTCTTGATGGGCGTTTGAGGTATTTCCAGTGTTTGGCCATTAAGAATAAAATTGTTCTAAACATCCATACAAATCTTTTTGTGGACATATGTTTTTATTTCTATTGGGTAAATACCTAGTTGAGGAATTGCTAAGTCATATAGTACATGCATGTTTAACTTTATAAGAAACTGCCAATCATTTTTCAAAGAGGTTGTAACGTTTTATATTCTCACTAAGAATGTATGAGAGTTAGGACAGTTTTTACTGATTGATATGCATTAATTGATTAAGTTGCCTAAAATACTTTCTGAAAGATGGTGGGAATGAATAAATAAACAAAGATCTTAACAAACAGTAAGACTGCAGCAAAGCATGTCCTATATAGTTAGATATTGATAAGAAATATTTTAGATTAGTGATAAGAATATCCATCAAGAAAATGATTTTTTTCCCCTCAATTAGGGTATTTAAATACTAGGAACACTATATACATTTTATGATATACGTTATAATTCTATTACTTTATAGTATATGTTATTGTGTATATATTTATACATTACAATTTTTTTCCCCTCAATTAGGGTATTTAAATACTAGGAACACTATATACATTTTATGATATATGTTATAATTCTATTACTTTATAGTATATGTTATTGTGTATATATTTATACATTACATGTTATACATATCATATCTAATAATTATGTCTTCAGTTCTTTTGCATTTAAATTGTTGCTTTTATATTTCAGGTATTAACAGTGTGTGCTTTGATGAGGAATCCAAACATATAACTGCAATGAAATCTTTAGAGGGAGAAGTTGTACCTTTTAAAAATAAAGTTCTTCTATCAAATAATGTAGAGGTAAGCAATTCATTTTCAAGTATGAAAATAAAAAGAATTAACTATATGAACTTTGTATCAAAAATAATTTAGCCAATGTTTTGTTAGGTTCGGAGTGTTTTAATTTTATAATGAATATGGAATTTTAGTCTTTGGAAGGTAACATTGACTTTGGAGTCAAAAAGATCTGGATATTAATCTTAGTTTCACAACTTATTAGCTATGTGACATGGAGTATCAGTTTTCTTATAAGTAAAATGGGAATCTTAATATGTGTTACAAAGACTTTCTATTGAAAATCAAATGAGATAATTGGCTTAAGTATACCATATAGTGCTTGGGACATAAGTACTTAATAATTCTAAAGTTCTCTTTACTCTTTAAAATGTGAATTGTGTAAGATGATTTAGGTGAACAAGTACGCTTGAAACTAGTGTATTTATAAACAACTGTTGATTAACTGGTGCTGCAGGACCGGAAGTGATCAAAGGTCCGTTATAGGCATACAGCTAAAACCAAACAGCAATAGGTTGCATCACATTCAATAGTAATTTTCAGGTTCCAAAATTGTCTTCCAACTAGAAGTCAAGTGCCATACTTTATCATGTGCATATCCATACAGCCTAGCAGAATGTCTGTCCAGGTTAGGCCACAACAATTTATTGAATGCGGAGTGTATAAATTAGGTGGTTGAAAGCATAGACGTTTTGCTAAGTAGCTCCCATGTTTGGTTAAGAGTTTTGCTGTCGTTGTTTTACTTTCTTGTAGTTTTGTTGGGACAACAGAGAGAGCAAGAGATTAAGTTTTAGCAACTGGGCTGGAGCAGTTATTCCAGCAAAGGAAAAGCCGAAACTCTGGAAGCTGTTGTGATAATTAGCAGAGTAGTTGTCTTTGTTGTCTCCCACTGAGAGACAGATTCTTGCTCTTTAGCTTCAGAGGCTTTTGAGCTAGGCCAAGGTTCATGTTATTTTTAATATTGGAAAGTACTCTATAGGTTAAAAAAAAAAGCCATAATAGGTATGTAATAAGGAAAAACTGATAGTAGTTTTTGCCTTTATATTTTATTGAGAATGATACATATTTAAAATTTAGTGATTCATAAGTATTTATTATTGTTTCTATCAATCGTCATTATTATTTTAATCTTTATTTTTTTTTTTGTACCTGGCCAGTACAGGGATCCAGAATATTTTAATCTTATTTTAAGTTTTGTTTACTTTTATTATTTTATCTATGATCGAGTGAGTGGAAGATATATTGTTTTGACTTTGAAACAAAATTAGTTTTATTTAATGAGGCAACCAAATCCCTCAAATAATATAGTTCACCATGAAGAAGGAATCTCTTCTTATGGTTGCAACTTTCTGAGTGTGAGATCACCAGGACAACATGAGCTGGGTGACTTAGCCAGCCATTTTGACCCTGACTAATTGGCCCAACTATCTAGTTTGATTTTTCTTAAAGATAAAATGAATCGGTTACTTTTAAATGTTCATATTATATTTGTTTGTATATATATAGTCATGATAGTAATAGCTATTTATGAGTTTCACACTCACCATTATCCCAAGAGGTGAAAAAATTGTTTTCTTCAAATTATTTAAGCCATTTGTTAATAAAATAAATAATTATATGCTATTTAACACATTTTGGAAGTATGAGAGTAAGAAATTACCCCCTCCTGAAATAAAAGAATAGTGTCATTCAATAAATTATATATTTGTTTTCTGACTTGTGTATATTATTTTCTAACTTTATTTTCAGGCTTGGTTGAATGATTTGGCCCTGGAAATGAAGCAAACTTTGAAACAGTTGTTGGAGGAATGTGTTACTACTGGGCAGAGTTCTCAAGGTGCAATTGACCCATCTCTGTTCCCTTCACAGGTAAGGTGGCTTATGTCCGGAATATAGGTAGGCATGGTATCATGGAAAGATCCCTGACCTGGAGGTCAGGAGGCTCAGATAACTGGAATCTTTGTTCTCTCTTTATTTAACAGTTAACATCAACAAATTGCACAACTTCTGGATCACAGTTCCCTCAACTGTAAAATGTGGGGGATGAATTGCATGATAGTGTATGATAGTGAAGTTTCTTCTAGCTCCATAATTTTGCTATAATTCAGATAATTTCAAGCAGAAGGCATGCTGAGATCTAAGCAACCCAGGCCTGCAGTGAACGGGATGGGGAGGGGAGAATCAGACATGTAATAGTTTCCTGGTTTCAGATGATTAGTCCATCATTGATGGAGAGGTACAAGATCTATAGTACTACCCCTTTACTCCTACCATAGGATCATCTAAGAGGTTGGACCTGGCAGTAGCTTAACAGGGTGTTAGCATAGTTCGGAAATACAGTCACAATACCAAACTGGAAAATTGGCAGGGAATCTGAGAGGTCACATGGTGGCTTATAGAGATTGCTGCAGCTCAGTGTTCATAGGGCTTATCTCTGGAACACTAGATACTAGATATGTTGCTTACAAAACTTATTCTAGACCTTATCAAAGTGTAGCACTAAGAATTGTGTTAAACATTCTGCCTTGTTCAGGATTTGGGCCAGATTGATACTACAGATATAGGTCACCAAGAGCTTTAGTTCTTGTAGACTATGGGAGGGAGACATTGAGATGTTCTGTGATTTCTCATAGGAGAGTCTACCCAACATCTCTCAAAGTTACTTTCTTTTCAGATTAAAAAATTTTATAGTTACTGGGACAGGTTTTTATGTTGGCTCTCTTAAAGTATGGAAGCTCGGAGCATTTTAGATTCTGAGCTATTTTATCATAAATATCTTCTGTATCTTTTAGCATTTTAAGGCAAACTAAAATATGTTTAAAAAAATCTTAAGTTTGTAGAGAAAAATAAAAGTAATCATCACTGAATAATCAATGTCACTGCAGAATCAGAGTTAAGGTTCTTTATTACCTCTGAAAATGTTTCCTGGTACTCTGCCAGCTTCCAGATAGGATTCAAATTGGTTTAGAAGAAAAGACAAAATGTGAAAAAATCCACAAAAGCAAGAATTGCATAATGATTGGGTTAGGGAAATGACAATTATATCAGGGGATATTATTGGGAGATATAGGCTAAAGAAATTTGCTGAATTTTAGCATGAGGCTTACTTTTAGGACCTTGAACAGTCAAGAAAAAATGTGGTACTAAAAATGTAAATACTTCATTATCAACCAAAACAAAGAATTCCAGTTTGTTTGCAGTTGTGCTAAGAAAAATTTATCTCAAGAGCATTTATATAAGGGGATTGATTGTTATAACTGGTTACATCATGTCTGGTACAGGCTATTATGTGCTGGTAATTTAGTTATCTTTTTGTAAGGACCTGGAATAATGTAGAGAAAGCACTTTCTGGTCTTGGAGGGGGGCAACATGGTAAAGTGAAAAGAATCTGACAGACTTTGGTTTAAATGCTGCCTTTGCCAGTTATTCTCTGAGTGATATATTTTGACACTCAGTTAAGAGTATAATCGTATACACATCACCAAGTCATTTTGAGGGTTATGTCATAAAATGTTTGCACAGCAACCTTAGTGACCATCACATTTTAAGTAATTAATAATGCTAGTGCCTGATCAGATATCTAAATGATAATGTGACTGGAGAAACAAAGATTGTGTGTCTTGACTATCACTTCTGTTAGCCTGTCATGGAAATTATGTAGCAGATTATTAAGAACTGAGATTACTGATATGCGTTTATAATACAGAAATTTAGTATGATAGCCTGAAAGGAAGTCCACATGTTTGGGTATAAGTTTTGGAGGTGGTAAGTGAACATTTTCATATGAAAATTAATGAGCAGTCTTCTTAAAAA
>NW_007743821.1:2197-3551 GCF_000696425.1 Galeopterus variegatus | reverse complement strand
TGGATGCTGAAAAGTATGTATCAGAAAAAAATAATTTGGTCAATAATAATTGGTCAACAGGGGTAGTGCTTTTATATGGATCGTGTCTTTAGTTTTAAGGAGACTGTCGATTTTCCTTGTTCATCTAAGAATTGTATCAAACTGTTTTGATAAAAGTTTTCAAAGACTGGTCTTAATAATTTGTTTTATCAGTTTCTTTGCCTTATTGATACCATTACAGAAAGTCTCTCAGGCAGTGCTAACATTTTGTGTTTTATATAAAGATATGTGTCTTGATCTATAGCTAGTTCTTGTTTATGGCTATTTGAAAAATTAAGATAGATTTTAAGTTAAGATAAAGTTGGAATTTTGGTGTTGTAGACTTCAATACTGAGAGATTATTTTGAAATGCTGGAAGACTGCCCTTTTATTAAATAGGATGCATTCATACTTTGATATCTTTGCATCCTACTGGTCAAAGAGAAGCCATTTATGAGGAGAGTCAGGAGAAAAAAGTACGAAGGCACTTAAGGTTACAATAAACTTGGTGGATTCTAAGACCAGAAAATAGGCCTGTAGGAGACTGTATTGTGAGATGGGTTCTGAGAAGTAGGCTTGGCTGTATCACACAATGCTTTTTCTGCTGCTGTATTGCTCTATTAATATTTGAGGTGCCAGTATAATATTTACGTAGAGATACAATATACAGTTGGCAACTTGGAAAAGTATTGTTCCTTAAATTTATAAAATATTGCTAAGTAAATTCACCTTTAAAAATAATTTTTCTCTTTATTCAATAGATACTATGCTTGGCGGAGCAGATTAAATTCACTGAAGATGTAGAAAATGCTATCAAAGATCATAGTCTTCATCAGATTGAAACACAACTGGTGAATAAATTAGAGCACTATACTAATATTGATACAAGTTCTGAGGATCCAGGGAGCACTGGTATGGAAAAAATGTGCCCTTTTCTGCCTGATTTTGGGTTCTTGGAACTTTTTTTTTGGTATTTTATCTTAATTCATCTGTTGTGTTTTTGACTACACATATATATGTATGTATGTGTGCATCCATCCATCCATCTGTTTTCGTGGTTACTCTAGGAATTACTTTTAACCATCAAACATATTTTAAAAGACTCGAGGAGAATATTATATATACCTAGATGTTTACCATTTTTGTTGCCCTTCCTTTATTCCTGATGCTCCAAGTTGCCTTCTGGTATCATTTTCCTTCTGTCTAAAAAACTTCCATTAGTGTTTTTTTTAGAATAGGTTTGTTGGCTATGAATTCACATAGATTTCCTTAATTTGAGAATGTCTTTATTTCACCTTTATTTCTGAAGAATATTTTATTGGCTATAGTGGGTTGA
>NW_007743821.1:0-721 GCF_000696425.1 Galeopterus variegatus | reverse complement strand
TTATGTTAGGAGAGTCTGGGTCTTATTTAAAACCACAGAAGAATGATGATATTTTTGTTTTAGCAACTGATCCTGTTGGGTTCAGGCCACAAGTTTCAGCCAACCTCCTGTGGGTTGTGGTTCCAGTGTCAGTTTCTGTTTTCAAATCTTTGTAGTGCTGTTTGTATCTGTCCCACATGTGTGACACCTAGTGGCCAGTTCTCTAAATCTTTGATTTGCTGTTAGAATGAAACTTACTCATGCACAACTTGTGTTTGAGCTCAGGAGTTCATAAACAAATTTATGGTGTCATTTTTCAATTTCTTCCTTCTCCATGATCTTCCCAGTAATTTCTGGTTCCCTTGGGCTTCTCTTTTGGTCCTCTGGCCAGAAAGGTGGGGGTCTCATGTACTTTATACTCTTGTACACTTTTTGTGACTGCACCCATGTCTTGGGCCAACTCATGGGAAAACAGAGAGACAAAAAGAGCAATTGGGGTTTATCCTACTCTTTTGGGATTTCAGCTCTTCTTATTTTAGAGGAAGGTTCTCTTCCCCCAGAGTTTTAGGCAATTCTGGGTCTCAGCTGCAGATACTGTAGCTAACAGGAGACTTTTTTCCTGCTCTTCAAGCCTTAGCTAGAGTCCACTTCTTGGTGTTCTGTCTGTCTACACCAGTCTGGGTTTCTGGCTCCTTTGGGTACAGGCCTGGGGATACCAAGAGCGGGAAAAAAAAAGATAAAT
>NW_007743820.1:9694-18056 GCF_000696425.1 Galeopterus variegatus | reverse complement strand
AAAGAGGAGCATCTTCATAAAGTGTGAAGAGCTAGTAACAGAGATCTGGCTACGGTGGCTTGTCCAAATTTGAGGGTTGTTTCTGTCATGTGAAAGAGTTCCAGAGGGAGGTGGTCCAGGGCTGGTGTCGAGCTGCGTGGACTCCGGGGGCTGAGGCAGGTCAGTCGCATTACCTCCATGCGTGGCTCACTGCTCCTGTGCCCGCTGCCACTCTCTACCTGGGGACTTTCTCTGGCAGGCCCAGCCCACAGGGGAGCTGACGTTCCCAGGAAGAGCCCTCAGCCTGTGACAGAGAGTGCTAGAGGATTGCTACCTCAGCTTCCCCCCTCTTGGTGGAGGAGGAGGACAGCTGTGAGGCATGTTCTGTGCTCTCTCCCAGAGCTCCCCAGTAGGCTTGAGCCCCAATTGCCTACGGTGGTGAATTGCTTAGCAAAATGCCCTGTGTTGACTTCCCTCCCCATTTCCTCACCAGTGCTTCCTAGGCCCACGTCGCACATATATTACTGGTACTTGAATCCTTGCCTCAGGGTCTGCTTCTGGGGAACCCAAACTAAGACAGGCACCAACCTCCTGATGATTCAGTGCCTTGGCAGAACCCCCAGAATTCCCCCACAGGGACCTCTGTTTTATTTCTTTGTATTTCCCCCATCCACATGGGAAGCTGAAGAAGGCATCATTTGTTTAGGCACATTGTCCCTGAGCAAAATCGGTGTTCTGCTGGGAAGTTACAGGAGGCTTGCAACCTACACAGCTGCACAGGCAAGAGCATCATCATTGTCATCAACGTTTTCTGTCGCTGCCCACAATCCAGAAACCAGTAGCCAGTTGGTAGCTGCGGCCAGCCTGGGAAGGAGGCCTATCCGGGCTGCTTTTCCACTTCTCTGTGAGTGCTCTTTTCTCATCGCTGGAGAAACTGAGACACAGAGAAGCAAAGAGGGATGTCTGAGCTCTTGCCAATTAGGCCTATGGTTTGGCATTGTGTGTGTGATGGGAGTGGGCACCCTGTGGGTGACAGAAGGATTCAGGATGAGAAGTCAAATTAATGCCCATCATCCTCAGCATTTCAGAGGATGAGGGTGAGTGGGAAGAATCACAGAAACCACAGACTGTGATGTGCCTGCCCAGGGTGAAACAGGGCCATGCGGACGTGCACTGTGGATGAACGTGTGCATTAACTATTTACACAGGAGAGCTCTTTCTCACTGGGGAGGGCTCCACAGGTGACTCTTTCTGGGCTGGGGCCTGATGCTGTGGGTGGGAGCACTGGTCCAGACGTAGGCACTAACTTCTACTACAAGTAAGGAAGGTGCGTGTCAGGAAATGAAACATCGAAGAGAGCTCCCAAATCCTGAGCCTTTTATCCAGGTAATTAGTCATAGAACTAAGTCTAAGGGTTTTTCAGTTTAGTGATTAGCTCCTTAAAAGGTCAAAATGTAAACAAGTTTCTTGGTGAAATTTGTGCACTTGAGCTTTTTTGTGAGCTAACTGAAGTGAATTCCCATGCCTAGGTGGGCAGGAGTGGATTCTGGGGGCCTTCTGGTAGCAGAGGAAGAGGAGTGTCTGCTGTATCCTGGGGCACAGGTGAAATTTAGAAGGAAAAAGGGAGGCGATAGCTGTTTTAGGTGAAATCAATGAAGAAAGAGTCAGAGCCAGGAAGGATCAGGCCTAGCCAAGGGCCTGTGAGGGTCCCTGCTGTTTTAGTTAGCTGCTGCCACGATAATGTTGTATAACAAACAACCTCACAATCTAGGGAGCTGTCAACCACAAGTATTTAATTTCCCTAGTCATGGGTATGCAGGTTGGTTGGGGTTGAATTGGTCGCAGCAGGGCTGGGCTGGGCTGTGCTTGGCTGCACGCTCCAGGTCCGGTTTAGATCTCCTCTATGCATCTCATTCTGGAGTCCTGGTAGAAGAGAAATAGCTATCCAGGGTATGTCCTTCTCATGGCAATAGCAGAATGCAGAAGGGCAAGCCCAACTGTAGAAGCAAAGGTCAAGCCTCGGCTGGTAGCACACCTGCTAAATTCCATTGGCCAAAGCAAGTTACAAGGCCAAGCCCAAAGTCAAGGCACCAGAAATGCACTTCACCCACCATTAGGCCATGACAAGGCTGTGGATGTGTTGTTTTATTATAAGGGAGTATAGCAACAAGATCAATAACTCAAACTGCCATCCCTGGCTTCCCTGGCTGAAAGGCTATCTCTAGAGCGGTCGTTCTCAAACCTCAGCCTGCATCAGAATCACCTGGTGGGCTTGTTAGCACACAAATGCAGAACTCTAGGCCCCTGAGTCTCTGATTCAGTAGGTCTGGAGTGAGGTCTGAGAACCTGCATCTCCAATACATTCTCTCAGTGCTGTTACTGCTGCTGCTGCTGGTCCAGGGAGCACACTTTGGGAACCGCTGGTCTAGGGAAATAATAGGTTTGCTCAAAGAGGTCAGAAGAAGGCAGGCTGTGGGTGGCCTTGAACGTCACACACAGTAGCTGTATTTACTGAGCCCTTGCTACAATCTAGGCACTCTTCTAAAGTCGTTCTGTGCCTTCTTTTATGTGGTACTCACGCTATCCCTGTGAGGTGTGATCCACTGTTGCCATTTGATGGATGAGGACTCTGAGCCATAGGAAGGTGACATGACTCACAAGGTGACATGGTCCCACAGCTTGGAAGTGGCAGAGCTGGAGCTTGGAATGGGTGCTCTGTCCTGACTTTGGGCTTTCTCTGTTGGTGGTGAGGAGACAGGGTCTATCCCTGAAGGGAGGAATTACCTGTGGTGAGGAAAACTGTGGGTTTGGAATCAGATACTCATTTATTCAATCAACAAATATTTATTGTCTGGTCAAGACCTCAGCATTAGAAGAAGATAGAGAAGGTCCTCGCTTTCAAGGAGCTTACATTCTTAAGAGGGAGAGAAACAAACAAATTAAAAATGTGCACTAAAAAAAAAAAAAAAAAAAAGCAGTGTGAAGAAACCAGAGGACTAGTTTTATATAGGTGGTCAGGAGTGACATCGGAGCAGAGACCCAAATGGAGTGAGGGAGTGAGCCAGGCAGAGGAAACAGCACATGCAAAGGCCCCCAGGTCAGGGTGCACTTGTCCTGTTGGAGAAGCAGCAGGCCTCAGGCGCATCTGGAGGAAGAGTGGCAGTGAACGAGTTAGGTGACTGGGCAGGGCTGGATCACAGAGCACCTCATAGGCCATGGTGGGCCTTGCAAGTTATTCTGAATGAAATGGGAGCCCTCAGGGGGTTGAAAGCAGGAGAATGGCTTGATGTGGTCAAGAAAGAAGATTCTGGCTACTGCTTGGAGAAGATACAGCAGGGAAATCAGTTTGGGGATTATTGCAGGGATCTTAGCTGTGTCTGGAGACCCTCCTGCTCCTGAATGTCCACATCCATAAGTGTGAGAAGGACCCCTTGCATCTCTCCCCCTTTGGACAGAAGATTAGGGTGTCGGCATGTGAACGAGCTGTAAATACTCAGGTAGGCAACAGAGTGGCGTGTGTGATGAATTTCCTGGCATAGTCCTTGGGTCTATGTCTGCCTGGCTGGGAACCTCTCTGAAGCCCAACTCACAGCCCTGAGTGGAGAGCAGGGGTTTCCGATTTCCCTGTGCAGAGTGGAGCATCCCACGCTGCCGCTGCCCGGCCCCTCCACCAGCATCCCTCTCACCCTTCTCTACCCCGCACGCTCATACCCTGATAGGGAGTAATTATTTATGTTCTACTTTAATTAGCTCATTAGGCATGTGCCGCAGTGCTTCTGACAATGAGTCACCTTCTCTAGTGGCTCTGAAGTGCATTTTTGCTGGTGCCTGGCTGTGGCGATGGAGGCGGCAGTTGTGGGGTGTAAGGGTGGTCATGGTGACCAGGACCTTGGTGACCTGTGCTCTATCTCCCCTGGGCCTGTGTGGACAGTGGGGAGGCAACCCAAGCACTGGGCACGGAGACAGGATCTTGGAAGTTGAGATGGTGGCATTGGTGGCAGCCGGCACTGAACACCAGAGATATTTTTACCACCCATCAAAATGCCACCACATGTGAGCCAGTGCCAAGTGCTGTTTCCCAAGGCTGCTCTGCTCTCCTCCCCCAAGCTTTGATTATTGCTAGGAAGAAGGTCTGAGTGTGACAGGGAGGCTCTGAAAGTTTCCTGTTCGGCTTGGGTGGTGCTCAGCAGTCCTTTCCCTCAGGTGCAGGGGCTGGAAAGAATCTTCTAGCCTGCAGCAAAAGTGAGGGAGGTGGGGACTGCCTCTCCCAGGCCGGGAAAGCAGGAGCTCCTAGGTTCAGACCCAAGCCCTACCCTCCTCAACCCTGCCTAGATTTGGCCTAGAAACGGGACCCCATCCAAAAATACTTCCTTCACAGATCAGAGGGCCTGAAATGCCACTATTAGACATGCATTTCTTTCTGTCTCTAATGGGCAGGAACCTGGGAGATGCTGAAGTGGTTTCCTCTGGGACTGGCCAACAGGAATGCAGACTTGATGGAGGACAGAGTGGAATCCTGGCAGCAGCAGGAGGGAGTGGCAGGGGGTCATGAGCAACCTCAAAGCTCAGTTCTCCCATGTGAACACATTGCTAGGGCTTGAGGGGGCTCAGGGAGAGGAAGGAAAATGCCAAGGTCCTTGGGACCAATCCAGCTGCTTATTCGTTGCAACTCCCTTAGACTCAGTTTTTCTTTCTTTAAAATGGGCCTCATTCTTGCTGCCTTCATAGAATGAAAAATGCCCAGAGTGAGAAAAGGACAGTTCATCGAGGCCAGCCCTCTCCTTTCTTCATGAACCCTTATGGTGTCGGTTACCCATCGTTCCCACCACCCCCTTGGGATATTGACCGGCCCCATGCAGGAATAAGTTCTAGAAACAAGCCCCTGTCGACCCCCAGCTTTTTTCAATGGCTCACACCACTGTTGGATGGCATGGGCTAAAAAGTTTTACCTTATTACAGGCCCCAAAATTCATCTCCCTCCACCTCCTACCCTTAGTTCTACCTTAATCTTTATCAGGAATAAAACTAACTTTTCTTCCATAGTACACTCATTTAATTTTGAAAATAATTCTCATGGCTCACCTAATGCTCTTTTTTTCAGATTCAACATCCCCCCTCCTGCCTGCCTCCATTCTTGCCTTCACCTTTAGTCATTCAGGAGTATTTATTTTATGCTTCTGATGTCAGGTCAGAGACACTTACCAGTGAGTATATGTGGGAACAGGTCCTGGAGGACTGACCTACCCCAAGGAGATCAGGGAAGGCTTCCTGGAGGACCAAACTCAGAAGGTCAAGTAGAAGCTCAATTAGTGAAGAGACACAACCCCCACCTTAATGCAGCCTCGGCCTGCCCTGGCCTGCTGTGGTGCCAGGCCCTGCACAGACAGGGCACCCTAACAAAGCTGCTCCACTCGCAGTGCTCTGAGCCCATCTTGCCACCTCCTCCCTAGGCTGTTCCCAAGGTAAAGTGGCCCAGGGAAGTGTGGCATCTCTGTGGTCATGGAGGGTTTATAACTGTAGTTAGTGCTTGGGTCTCAGAATGAACTGTCCTGGGGGTCCTGGGCCTCTAGCACAAGCCTTTTTATTGATTTTTGATCTTCAATAACATTAACCAATTTTTACTTGTCTCTTTATATAATTTTTATGTTACAAGTCATCTCATATCTTTGGCTGGAAGTAAGTGGATTATAAATCACAAAGCCAATTGATAGAAATTTGGTCAAAAGTGCCCAATAAATGCCGGTGGTTTCTTCTCCAATAATGATAAGGATAATAAGAGCCAACCTGCTGAGAAATTATTACATGCCAGGTACTATTCTAAGTAGGTTCCGTGCCTTAGTGCATTTAATTCTTTCAATATCTTGACAAAGAAGATACTGGCATTATCTTGTTTTTACAGATGAGAAAACTGAAGCATGAATTGGTTGAAAAGCTTGTTCAGGGTGTCCCAGCTGGGATTTGAACCCAGGCAGGTTGGCTTCAGAGTCTGCGCCTTGAGGCCTTGATAATGAATGAGAAGGTGACACTTGAGTACTTGCTGTGCACTCCTCACTGCACCCAGCACCTTCCTGGCCATCCTGGAAGGCAGGCAGTACTGATGTGTTCTTGCTTTGCCTCCCATGGATTTGTCACCCCTTTTCTCCTGAGTGATGGAGCCACCAAAGATTACTCAAAGCCCATCTCTTCTGAGCAGTGAGAAGCCCCCAAAAGGGGTTAATCTCCCGGAACCCTCATGATAGAAGCATTCCTTCCATTTGGGAAATTAACCACAAATTGGGGTTCTATTCCTGCATTTATTCTCCAGACCAGGAAGTTCCAGGAAGAGAACACAGGTGGGGTTTTTGCTAAGTACAGTTTAGCAAGTTTAACAATAGAAGCTGGTAACATTCAGTAAAGTGACATTCTATAATGTAATTAAGTTGATCCACTAACAAAAGCTTGATTTTAGCGAACATTCTCTTCTTACAGTGATTTCCCAGTATCTTTACATATCAATCAGTAACCTGTCTGTCTTTGAGTCAGCAACCTTGCTGTGTTACAATTTTTTATCTTACAACAGAGACTATATAGCCTGGGGAAAATTTCCTGTCCTTCGCAAGGTCAATATTTGAAACTGCAAGGCTTTGGAAAACCAGGCCCTGTGAAGTACGTTTTTTTTATGCATACTTCACAATATGTCTGCTTTATGGGTTAGGAATCTCGGGGATCAGAGAAGGTAGGTAAGCTGCCTGAGGTCTCCCAGCTAGGAAGTGACCCCATTCTCTTCTACACTGTCCCCTTCCCAGTTGTCTAATATTCTAACAACCCCAGCACTATCAGCCCGTTGTCACTCAGAACCACCATGAGGAAACAGGGAAGTGAAGCATCCCACCCACCACATGCAAGGAGGAAGCAGGCGGGCACTTCAGGAGGAGTCTCAGACTAGTGGAGGGACTTCTGGCCAGCGCTGGTGATGTCTGATGAAGCAAGCTGCGGCTGCTCTGAAAGCAGAAGGAGGCCTCAGGTGTTGAAGGGCCTGGAAGATCCCATCTGCGGCAGGCGGCAGGCTAATGCATGTCTTTGGCCCTTTCTCCATGCCGGGAAAAGTGATGGCCGTGTCCTCGCGTTGTAATTTATAACTTGCCATTTGAACAGTGGCTGCTCTGCTTCCCCATCGCTGCCTCCTCCCAGACCTGAAATAAAACCCGGGTCATGGTTCAACCCCAGCAGCGGGGCCGACTCAGGGAAGAGAGAGGAGATGGACGGCTTGGTCTGTGCCCTCGATGAGCCGTCATTACCCAGAGCTCCTGTGGCCACTACCTCCCTGGCCAAGCGAGGCCAGGCCCAGTGCCCAGGGACAGGCGGCATGCAGGGCTGGAGGATGGCGCCATGAATGTCTGACAGCCGTAGGGCTCCCTGGCTCGAGGAGGCCCTGCAGAGGGAGCAGCCCATAGATCACAGCTGGGCTGCTGACCTTGAGTCTTAAGCAAAGTGAAGAATAAAAGGTCACATTTATTCCATCGGAGCAGTGGGAGCCATGAAACATCGACTGTGAATAAAGACAGTGGTAAATCACTCACTGCTCTGGGGAATTTGGTTGATCTGTCTTCAGCCCTGTCACCCACTGGGTGGCTGGGGATCAGTGTGTGCAGAGATGGAGAGAAGAAGGGATGGGGACTCCAGGGGACCCCAGACAGTGTTGTCTCTGGAACATAGCAGTGCTAAGAATCACTGAGATCCACAGACTCCTAGAGTGTAAAGATCTCATGCACCTCAAGCCTCACTTTCTCCGTGAGGTTCTGCCTGACCACCCTTCCCTCAACACTTTCTCCTTCTCTCTCAACCTGCTTCACTTTTTCTGTCTTCCATAGCACATTCCACTTTCTAACACACTAAAGAAGTTACCCGGTATGTTTATTGTCTACTCTCCTCATCGAGAATGTCAACTCTGCAAGGCAGGGACTTGTGTCAGTGGTGATCACTGACATACCCCCAGTGCCTAGAGCATTGTGTGGCACATAATAGGTGCTCCATGGAAATTTTTTGGATAAGTGAATGATTCTGGAAACTACCTAAGAACTGATCTAATCCAACCACTCACCTTGCCAGGGAAGAGCCAAGACCCAGAGCAGGGATGGGACTTGCCCCTGGTCACCTAGCCTTGGCCCTAGTCACATCGCAGAGCTGGAGAAAGATCCAGGCTCCTGATCCCAGCCAGAGCTCCAGGTCCTGCATGGTCTGAGCTGCTCTTGCACTTGGCAGAAGATGTGAGTCACATTCTGTTAACTACCTACAGAACCCAGGAGCTGAGCAGCTCAGGGCTGGGCAGGGGTGGGGCTTGCTTGCTTCCTTCCTTGATTAGAAAAAAAAAGATAATGAATGTACCAATAAGGTACATTTTGGA
>NW_007743820.1:1276-8598 GCF_000696425.1 Galeopterus variegatus | reverse complement strand
GGGTGTAGGAGAGGGGGCAGAGAGGGAGTGGGGCCGGATCACGTAAAGCCTCACAGGCCTCCATGAGGACGTGTCTCCAGTGCTCGCCTTTTACTTACGTGCTCACAGCCTCAGGCCAACGCCCTCCTCTGTCTCTGCTCACACCCCCCAGGGATGCTTCCACGCCAGCCAATAGACATGCGTGCGCGCACACATACATACACGCACACACGCACACACACACACACACACACACACACACACAGCGGCCAGAGGACACACACGCACAGCCCCCTCCCCAGCTGGGCTTCACCCCAGGCCCCACCTGGGGCACTCCTCCTTGGCAGGAGCGGGAGAGGGAGAAGAGGCGTCTAATTCCTGGGGCCTCAGACGCATATGCCCCAATAAGCAGTGCCGAGGAGACTCCCAGAAAATTATGGAGGAGAGAAGTCTGTGATTGCCTCACACATGATTTCCTCACCTGATTTCTTCCATACTAAGAAGATGACAGGCCCACAAGGCCATCTCCAGGCACACTCAATTGCATTCAATTGGCTCTATTCTGTGTTTGTTGTCCCCATGGGAGCTGGCTGTTCCCTGGCTTGGGGCAGGACAGGGGCAGGGTAATAATACTGTGCTTTGGGATGGTACACCTCCAGGCCAGGCCAGCCCCACCTTGAAGCTCCTGGCTTTATTTAATGAATAAATTACATAATGAGACTCATCTGCCCTTCGGCACAGAGACCCTGACTCCCAACTTTACCCGTGTTCCCAAGGGCTCGCCTTCTGCCACCACAGGAGGTCCACCATGGGTGATGGGTGGGTTGAATGGTGTTAGTGTTGTCTGTAGAAAGATGACAGATAGGTGGATAAACAGATAATAGACAGACAGACAGATAACAGACAATAATAGAGTAGGGAAGCACTCACCACACACATATGTGATTTACTGAGTGCCTACTATATGCCAGGGCTCTGCATACATTGTTTCTAATCTTCACATGACTCTACAAATTAGGTTTGCAAACTGCTTTTACAAATAAGAAGACTGAAGCTCCAGAAAGTAAGTTATGGAGTAAAAGTGCAGCCCCTGAGTTGTGGAGTTGGGATTTGAGCCCAGAGCCCAGGTCACTTTGGTGCTAAATCCTGTGTGCTTTCAGGGTTGAGGACCTGGTGCCCCCAGTCCCACAGCTCTTTGACGGCTGTGCCCCACTCTCCCTCCTCTGACCTCCCTCTTGCTCCTGTCATCCCTCTTCCATGCATGTTCTTGTGGAATTCTAGAATGTTAGAAGTGAATATTGAAGTACAGAAAAGGAAAATGACTTGCCCATGATCACACAGCAAGCCAGGACAGAGCGAGAGTTAGAGCCTCATCCATCCAGCCTGGACATGAGGATGTCTGGTGGGTGGGGACAGCCCTGCTTCCCCATCCTCCCTCCCACTGGCTCCAGGATTGGAATTGTGTCAGGGCCTCCCACTGGGCTGGACAGAGTAGCTTCCCTGCTGCAGACCTGAGGTCTCCCTCCAGAGGTTGTTATTCTCCCCACCCTTAATTAATCCCTTCCCACCAGCCTGCTTGTTAGAGACAGAAACACAGTGTGGAGAAGTGCTGAGTGGGCTCTTCCTGTCCACTGAGTGGAAAGGGCATCTCTCCACAGGGTGAAGCAGCGGGCAGGATGACAGAGCAGCTCAGCAAGTTGGCATTCAGCAGGCCACTTGCATGGGGCCTGCCTCTAGGGACGCAGCTTGGAGCAACCCCCAAGGAAGTGCCAGTAAGTTTCTCAGTCACTCATTCATGCATGGGTGCTGCGTGTCCCGATCTCTAAGGAGACTTAGCCAGCCTTGTGCCAATAGCCGGGGCCTGAGCACTGGTCCAGCTCTGCCTGCTCTGCCCATGTTGCACATGGGCAACCTGAACTGCAAAGTTGGGGTGGGGCTGTCGAGACTGTATGGTGTGGTGATAGGGGTGGGCAGGGAAGGAACTGTAAAAATGACACCTGTATTTGTGAATTATTTACCACTGACATACTATGTCGAAGTCCAAGTAGGCTCCATCTTAGTAGGTTTTCCTTCTAGAAAATGACATTCCCATTTGACAGATGAGAGGGCTGAGATTCAGGGGAGTGACATTCCCTTGTTCAAGATGGCTCGGCTGGCAGGTGTGGGATGAGCACTTGAACATGATCTTCAGACACCAAATGCAAACATCATCATGGCTACTTTTGTTGCACAAACATAGTCTAAGCACTGTATTCTGTCCTGAGCAAATATCATATACTTAACTTTCACAAAGATACCATATGATCAATATTATTAACCCATTTTGCAGGTGAGAAAACTGAGTGAGGCTCAGAGATGTGAAGCGACTCACCTAGCATGGCACAGGCAGTAAGCTTTCTTCAGCATTGCACAAATTCAGACTGGGGTTGATATAGTCTCCTTCTTCAAGGAGCTTCTGCTCTGATGTGGGGAGAAGATTATAATTGGGGGGAAAAGTGGGGCCCTAATACCCATCCATGAAATAACTGAGGACTTCATTTCACCTCGATTTGCTTTATTAAAGGTGCTATGGTTTGAATGTTGGTGTCTCCTTCAGAATTCATAGGTGAAAACCTAATCCCCAATGTGATAGTATTTGGGGGTCTTTAAGAGGTAATTAAATCATGAGGGCAAAGCCATCATGCATGGGATTAGGGTTCCTATAAAAGTGCTTAAGATTGAAGGGGGAGCTCTTTCTCTCTTACCCTTCTGCCTGCTGCCTGTGATGTCACAGCAGGAAGGCCCCTACCAGACCAAATGCTGGTACCTTGATCTTGGACATCTCAGCCTTCAGAATTGTGAGAAAATAAATATCTGTTTTTTCCAAATTACCCAGTCGTGGTGTTCTGTCATAGCAGCATAAAGGGACTAGGACAAAGGGTCACCACTGACTTCACCATTGTCATTGAAACAAAACCTTGTGTTTACTGTTCACTAGTTTATTGCCAGGCGTTTAATGCGCTTTACTTCATTTAATCCTAACAGAATTCCTAGGGAGTAGGTCCTGGTATTCCTATTCAATTACAGCAGAGAGGGCTAGGGAATCTGCCTAGGGTCACACAGCTAGTCAGTGCCAGGGCAGGGTTTGCGCCCAGGCCCAGCTTCTGTGGCCCATTGTGCTTTATCCTCAGCAAACTTCTCCCAGGCCTTTGATTCCTGCCAACTTCTGCTCTGGAGCTGCCCTACTCTTCACCCATCAGAACATGTAGAAGAACAAGCAGGTGGCCAGGGGGCCATTCCACCCCACCCTGTACCCTCCCCAAATGCTGCCTTCTGCCCCATCTGACAGGGCCAACCAAGCCTGTGGACAAGAGAAACAAGAAGACTCTGCTGGTGGTGACTGCCACCCGAATGTTGATCAGCCTCACTAAGTGACAAATGTATTTCCAACAACCTCCCCTCTTCCTGCCCACCTGTCAGAATTTGCTATGTGATGGCATATGGGTTTTTTTGTGGGGTTTTTTGCCATTTTTTAAATTGTGGTAAAATACACATAACAGAACATTTACCATCTTAACCACTCTTAAGTGTACAGTTCATTGGCATTAAGTATGTTCACATTGCTATGCACGTCACCACCACCCATCTGCAGAGCTTTTCCATCTTCCTAAACTGAAACTCTGTACCTATTAAATGGTAATTCCCCATTCCCCCTTCCCCATTCCCTCCTTCCCCAGCTCCTGGCAACCACTTCTACTTTATGTCTATGAATCTGACGACTATAGGTACCTCATATAAATAGAATCATACAGTCTTTGTGCCTAATATTTTCAAGTTTCATCTGTGTTCTAGCATATGTCAGAATTTCATAAAAATATGGAATGATTCACAAATTTGCATGTCATTCTTGTGCAGGGGCCATGCTCATCTTCTCTGTATGGTTCCAAATTCAGTGTAAGTTCTTCCGAAGTGAGCGCTGTGACAGCATTTTTAAAGAGGCTGGTGCTGACTTTGCCTTGGGTGGTGCCCCCACGAAATTATGTATCTGCCAACTGGGGCAAAATGCCCAATCTGGTTCATCATTAGGTGGTGTTGACTTGGTGTCTGCTGGTTCTTCTGGCACGTCTTGGGTGCAGCTGGTGGGGAACCTTCATTTTGCCCACTTCCATGTTTTTTCTGTAAGTGATGAGCTGTTGTCGAGCCAGCTCTTCTCAGTTCCTCCAGGAGATAAATGGCAACTATCACCATCACAGTCATCAGTGTTGTGGTACCATGTGGCCCTGGGAGGGGTAAATGTTTTTTCCTAATGCACTTCACTTCTCACACTCCCCACAGAAGGCTGGGAGTACTATCCCACCCAGTTCATATGCGAGGAAACCGAGGTTCTGAGAGATGAAAGAAATTGTCTAGAGTCACACAGCTGGTCAGAGCAGAATTGTCCTTCAAAGAGAGATTTCTGTCTGATTCCAAAGCTCATGCTCATTCCTCTAGGACAAGCCAGCCCAGTCTTTTGGGGCTGGAAACCAAGGACAATTAAATACAGAGAAAAGCTTTATATCTCTGAATACTTGAATGAGGGGAGAGAGAGAGAGAGGCCCTATGTGGGCTCGGGAGTTGCCGGGTCGGTTCAGCTTGCAGCGGTAGAAAGACCACTGGAGGAGAACAGAATGGGAGCAAAGTGGCTTAACCGTGGCCCTGGGGAAAGCACAGGGTGTATCCACACACAGTCTGCTTAATGCAAGTTGGTGCTGTGGTGGATGCAGCTTCCAGAGTCCATGCACTCTTGGGGAGCAGTGCTCACTAGAAGTGTGATGTCTGCTGCCCAGACCCCCCAGAGCAGAGGGCCAAAGACAAGTGGATATGTGATCAGAGGGGAGCAGCTGGTAAGCAAACTGGAAACTATGTCATGAGGAAATGGTTGGAAGGAAGAGCCTTGTTATTTCTGGAAAAGTGAACACTCAAGGAAGAATGAGAGAACTGCCTCACAATTTGGAATCGCCTGAGAAAGAAACAGGCTTGTTCTGGGCAGCCCCATGGGGTTGCATTAGGGCTGGTGGGAGGACATAGCAGGCTGTCAGACCACAGCGCCATGAGAACGGGGATGCTGAGCTGCTCAGAGTTGTCCAGAGCTGGGATGGGCTGCCTGGCAGGGTGTGAGTGCCTCATGCTGACAATCAGATAGCCTATCACGGAGGGGCTGATGGGCAGGGTGGCTGCCAGGGCCCCTCTCAGCACAGAGTTCCTACAGTCTGGGAATGAGGATGGCAGTGTGCAGACTAGAATAAGACAGCAGACATCTCAGTGAGCAAGAGAAGCTCCTGGACCGAAGGGCAAGCTGGCCCCTGTGGCCTGCACCAACAAGACTGCCGAACTCAGACAGCTGGTCTCCCGAGCTGTGCTACCTACCTGCCTTGCTAGCGGGTAGCCAGCCTCGGACCTGGACTCCTCTCTGTGTCCTCATGGGGACCGGACAGCTCCCTCAGTCACAATCCCTGGCATAAACTGAACACTCACTCTGGGCCAGGCATGGTGCACATTACAGGCACTGACCCGTTTATTCCTCATAGCAACCCTATGAGGGGGCTCTGTCATCTGCCTGCTCCTACAGAGAGGTTGAGTGGCCTGTCCAGCGTCACACAGCTGGTCACATGATGCCAGGGTTTGAACCCTGGTGGTTCAGTTCCAGTGCCTGTACTCCAACCTGGCTTTAGTGTCTGACTCCTGACACTGTTGTCTCCTCCAAACACTGGGGCCAGTGACCTTCCCAAACCTGTGCCAGGCAGCTAGACCTGCCATGCCTCCTGAGTCAGGGAGCAAAGGCAGGGCCTCCCCAGGTGTGATCATTACCTGTCCCCAGGTAAGCCCTTACTCTGGGGACATGAGCACACAGGCAGCCTCCTGGGGCTTGGCTCGTTTTGGCTGAATTTCCAATAATCTCTGCAATCGCTCAACCAGAGCTTTACTGACACTTTCTCCATGTGTCTTCTGAAAAAGAGTCACATGGGGTGGGGGTGGGGGACACATTCTGCCTCAAGTGTTAAAGCCCAGACATCTCCCCCCACCATCCCAGCCAGGATTAGGCACTGCCCAAGTCTCCCAGTTTCTAGCTTGCATGAGGTTTGCCAGCCACAAATCCCCGAGGCCTGGATTTCCACCATCAGAAATACATTTCTTTTGGGTTAAGTGGGTTAAGTTTTATCCCCTCCTTTATGTACCAAACCCTCGTGTGGAGCTTACTCTGTGCCAGACACTGACTTAGGTTCTTTATGAATCATGATTCATTGAATCCTCATCTCAGTCCTATAAGGCAGATATTGTTAATACCACTTTTTACAGAAATAAGATATTTCTAGGAAACTAAAGCACAGAGAGGTCCAGAAGTTTGCCCAAGGTCAGATATTACAGCTGGGGAGTGGCAGAACCAAGACCTGAACCCTGTGGTCCAGCTCCAGAGCGTGCTCACAACCACTGCACTCTGCTGCCTCTGCAGCTTCCCTCTCTATAGTAGGTATTCCTGGAAGGGGTAACAGCTATCACTGCTATTGGATCTCCAGGGATTTTTCTTAATAGAGATGCATCGGAAGTGTACTGTTACACTTCTGATACATGAAGACTGCAAGTGGAAAAGTGGAAACAAGGGGGTGGAAACAAAGGGCCGGAGGGGCCCAAAGACTCAGCTTGACCAAGGGTTGGCCCCATCTGAGGACCGAGGGGAAGGGGAGGCCATTCTGCCGGTGGGACCGAGCCTCAGGAAGAGGCTGAAGCACAGGCTGGATGTATGGGACAGAGGCAGGACACTTCCAGGGAGATGAGCTTGAGCCAGGCCTGGGGGAACCCCAGAGAGAGCATCTGAGCACGGAGGTCTTAGGAGTTGAGGGAAGCTGGAAGAACCAAAAACAAAGGATGAAGCTCTCCAGAGCCTTGGAGAGAATAGAGAGCAGCTCAAAGGCCTGGATCGAAGCCTACAAGACCAAGTCACCCCTTGGCATGAGCTGCCCCCAGAGCTGGACAGCATCACCTGGACTGGCACACGTGTTTGGTGTGTCAAGGCTCACACAGAAAATAACAGTACTGATACCACCTGCTGGGGTACATGGGCAGGGCGGCTCAGCACGTTCTAGGACAGCACCGCCCAAGAGAACTCTCTGCGATGGGGGAAATGCTCCACAGCTGTGGTGTCCAATAGGGTAACTACTAGCTACATGTGGCTATTGAGCACTTGAAATGTGGCTAGTGTGTCCGAGGAGCTGAATTTTTAATTCTATTTATGTTTAATTAATTTGAAGATAAACTTAAATGCAGTTACTGTACTGGGCTGTGCAGATAGGAGAACATTCATTTTGTTTACCAGTCCAACAAATGTT
>NW_007743820.1:0-937 GCF_000696425.1 Galeopterus variegatus | reverse complement strand
TGCTTAAAAAGTCGCTCCCACCCTTCTCTTCTCCGCTAGAATCAATTGATCTGACAGCAGCCATCTTAAACTTTTCTTGAGGCCTTGTTAACAGTTTAAGAAGTGTTCCTCCATTCTTAAAAGTTTGGTGGGTAAAAATGTCCCGGTCACCTTCTTACAGAAGAGAAAAGAGAAATTGCTGTAGATTCTGAAAACTGAGCAAAATGCAACAACTACATTTAGTTTAAATTCCTCTTAAGTCCCTTAACCCACATAAAAGTGAAATTAGAGAAATACCTTTCTTGACAACTTCAGTACATCTGGTTTTCCCTATAGAGTTGAAAGAGATCACTATTTCCTCAAACTGGAGAACCAGATAAAGTAGTTAATGTTATCCATTTTGCATTTGAAAAGTAAATATTTATATTTGATTATTAGTTCTGCACAGTGAAAAGTTCTAGAGCAACAGTCCTCACAAAATAGCCAAAAAGTTTGAAAACAGCTCTTGTCCACCATGAGCTCATCACCTCTGAAAGGTAGGTGGAGATACAGACCGATCTCCTGGGATCCAGCAATATAAACCAACCTGTTCCTGCTAGAGCAAACACTCATTGTGGAAATGTTTAAAGAAATTGCCTTTATTATTTAAGTACTTTGTCATTCTTGCTTCACCCACACCTGTTCATATGGTCAAATTTGTATAAATTGAACTCATGAATAATGCAACTTCACAGTATAGAAATTTCCACCACATATTCTTTCTGTTAAAAGCTATGTTAATCTAATTCTTAAAATATTCTGTCCTTCTCATTTGTCTTTCGTAAATACAGTATTCTTTAAGAAAATGAGGCATAGGGCCTGGTGTGGAGGGTGTACACCGTGAGAGTGGAACCAAATGAAAGTATAGGTATACATGTATGGAATAGATATAGTCCAAAGCTGCTCTATGAATGGATCA
>NW_007743819.1:17280-18057 GCF_000696425.1 Galeopterus variegatus | reverse complement strand
ACTTCTTACAAGTATGTACAAATGAAAGAAAAATATTCTCTCCTGTAAAATACCTTCCTTAAAATCAAACTGTATTCAAGTTATCCCATAGTTAATTGGTTTGCATGAAAATGATGCATAAATTAAAGTAAGAGATCCTCAATTACTTTGAAAATTTATAGTCTGGAGTTTTAGGTTTAGTATAAAAATTAAAATTATTTTAAATAAAATCATTTTATATCTCATCTTTTTAATTATCAAATCAACAGTATTATAAATCATGATAGCATAAAACTCCCATTGCATCATTTTTACTCCAGAATGATTTTGTTTNTATAAATCATGATAGCATAAAACTCCCATTGCATCATTTTTACTCCAGAATGATTTTGTTTTTCTGTCTAAAAATAAAGTCAGTTTGCACTCACATTTCATAAATCATTTTCACACAATATATATGTATACATATATATATTGTCATTTATTCAGCTTTAGCATAAATAACAGCTTAAGTGCTGGCTGGGCAAAGTAACCATTTTCTGAAAAAATGTCCAAATTCAATCTATGTTTGAATTTATTATATAATCTCTAATCAGACAGCCTCTTTGGCCCCTTACAATTTAAATTTAAGAAGTTAAGATCAAAAAATATCCATCACTGACTTCAAAAACACAAATCATTGCAATCACTCATATTTATCCTCCTGAGCTAATGCACCAACTCAGATCCAATTTTGTAAAGTTCGTGAGAAGGAACTAAATATGGTATTACCTGTCTTGGGACTATTTATCTACATAT
>NW_007743819.1:14799-15251 GCF_000696425.1 Galeopterus variegatus | reverse complement strand
ATTCCTAGCACAATTTATGATATATTCTAGATGCTGAATATATATTTTCTTTTAAATGAGTAAATGGATGAATAATAATACACATAAAGATAGAATGGGAAGAAAGCCTTTGAAATTCTAAGAGGAAAAGTTTATATTTTTCAGCATAGGAAACTGGTTAACAACCTGACATAATCAGCCTGTGTTTCAACTCTAATTCCAGCAGAGGATCTCTGTCCATGTCTGCTGTGGAAGACAAACTGCAGAAGAAATGTGGCAAGTAAATCAGTTAGAAAACCACTGTAAGTGTCCAAGCGAGATTGATATGGAAACAGCAAAGAAGTTCATTTAAGGGGGAAGATGATGAATTCAGTTTAAATATAAAGTACGAAAGGCTCAATTGGCTGTTGGGAATATGGGTCTGGATATCAAAAGACATTTAAAAACCAGGGAATTTTTAGAATCAGATAGAA
>NW_007743819.1:11863-12871 GCF_000696425.1 Galeopterus variegatus | reverse complement strand
AATACAAAAGTATATACAATTAATTTAAACAAAATTAAATCAGTGAGGTAATACATGCTTGAAGTCCAAATGAGGGATGGCAGGGTGGGGGAGGCCTCAGATCCTCTTAAATTTTCTAGTTTTTGTATTGGGTTATTATGGCTTTCCTTGCAATACTGATGATATTCTGGTCCTGTGTAAGCAGACAAGGAATTCACTGAGATTTCCTTGAATTCACACCTCCTGATGACTTTCTATAGGAGTCAATCGTAGTGCTAAAAGTCATCTCATAGTCAGTGGACGGTCAGTGCAGAGCTCAGCTCCAGAACCAAAAATGTATACCTTTAAAAACAAGGAGAAAAACTCCTAAGAGTCATACAGAAATGGATCTAAAATCTAGACAGAGGCAAGTAAGAAGAGAATGCCAAAGACAAAAATTAAATTTCCCTAGCTTTCCACTAGGCAGCATTTAGCACAAAGCACAGTTGCTCACTTTGCAGTCTCTTCAAAGGAGTATTACATATTTCAGCACTTTATTATATACTGGCTGAACTTTGCTGTCACATTACCTTTACTCTAGAAAAGTAAGGGATTAAAAACAATGTAGTAGTTTTTCATAAGAGAAGATCTAACCAAACAATAGGATATTCGATGGAGTTTTCCCTTTGNAAGAGCAAGAGAGAAGAAACAGTAAAGGAAACAAGGGAAACAGAATGGTCTTACTTTGAGAGTCTATTAGTGGTATGGTTTTTGTTTTCACACAGGAGATTTGAGTTCAATTCCTCAATTTATTCCAAGAACTTTTTAAAATATCTACTCTGTGCGAGGTACCATGCTGAGCTCAGAGGTCACAAAGATCAATGATAGAATTGCAAAAATTCACACAATATTTACTATTAGCCAGAAACCTATATAAGTGTTTTGCATATAATTATCCATATAATTTTCACAATCACCATTTTAGGTTGACGGAGTTGTTAAGTAACTTGACCCAAAGCACCCAACTAGTTAATGGTGCACAGGATTCAA
>NW_007743819.1:9425-9921 GCF_000696425.1 Galeopterus variegatus | reverse complement strand
AGAAATTACACATGCCTAGAAATAATTTTATGATAGAGTATATTTGTTTAAAAACTGGCATAGATCTATGCTTAAACAAATCATCCTTGCTTCCAGAAAGGAAAGGAGTAGTTTAAAGATCATAAATATTAAAAAACAAAATGTTATTTTTGTTAAATCAGGGGTAAATAAAATGAGGCTTGAGTATGAAAGAAAATCATCTGCATTTTTAGGAAGAATACAAAAATCAATCTATCCAATTTTAGATTTAAATATTTGAAATAATTAATATGCATATAACACATGTTAACACAATTTAATCCAGTTATTACAAATTCAGTATATATTCATACTGTTTAAACTATATATAGAAATATTTCAAATAAGAATCAGATTCAGCCAATTATTTATCTTCCAAATGCCTAGAATTCTAAATAGCAACACTGGTGCAAGCATCATTGCAAAAAGTATGTATTATGAATATACGTACTCCACGATTCTTGCCATTTTTTTTTTT
>NW_007743819.1:6785-7657 GCF_000696425.1 Galeopterus variegatus | reverse complement strand
GGGGGGGGAATGGGGAGAGCTGTTTTAACCTTTATATTGACTTATAAACAAAGGGGAAAAAGGGCATTTATGACACAACAAAAACATTTCATTCACTTCCATACATAACAACTTCCTGCATTTATAATACCTTCCTACTTTTATTTATTTATTTTTTTTGTCTTTTTCGTGACTGGTAAGGGGATCGCAAACCTTGGTGTGGTGTCACCCGCACCACGCTCAGTCACTGAGCAAACCGGCCAGTCCTATATAGGATCCGAACCCGCGGAGGGAGCACTGCTGCGCTTCCAGTGCCGCACTCTCCCGAGTGCGCCATGGGGCCGGCCCAATACCTTCCTACTTTTAATACTATGCTATTTTAAGGAAGTCTTGTATCATAAAAATTCATTCTGTTGGGCACATGGCAATCAACCTCATTTGGATAAAGGTAAAAGGAGGAGAAAGCACCATCTTTTAGCACCACGATGGGGTGAAAAATCCAAGGACACTTGCTCAAATGTCTGCAGGGAAATTCTCCAACACCTCAAACTCCATTCTTTTGGAAGCTGAAGAAAGATGATCACTAAAGGTAGAAAAACACACCTTATAATTTTTCAGTATATCTGAAATAGGTTTGTCTAGCACTTCATGTTGAGGTGTTTAGATATTTGGGAGATTTTGTTTTGCTCTTGAAATCTAGAGCCTCAGTAAAAAGCTGAGACAGGAAGAATTCTATTTTAACAACCTGCTTCATGTTTGTGGGCTTATTATGTCTGGGAGTAGATGCATACAAAGTAAAGCAAGAAGTTCCAGTGTAAAACTCAGGGATAAGTCCAACATTTTATGTTAAATGACAAGAGAAGATAGTCAAAGGTGAAAGGAACAGGAGAGAT
>NW_007743819.1:2482-5778 GCF_000696425.1 Galeopterus variegatus | reverse complement strand
CACCCACCCATCCATCCATTCACTCATCCACCACCCACCCATCTACCACCTATCCATCTCTCCGTCCAACCATCCATTATCCATCTCTCCATTCATCATCCATCCAGAGAAGGCAACATATTTGTCAGGAAGAGTAGGTGTTATCAGACTCAAGTCCAGCTGCCCACCCCCTTTGAAAAGGAAAGAAAAAAACTCAGAAGTCAAATGGTTGGTGTTAGAAAAGCAGATGTATTCAGCTGAAGGAGACGGCAGGCTGCCACATCTCAAAGATTTACATTTACTGAGGGGTTTTTAAAGGAAGGGTTGAGGGAATGGAATGTGGGAGGTGAAAAGCAGGAGAGCAGGAGACGTGAGTTACGAGGGGTCCGTGTCTGTGGGTCAGGTACAAGGTCTCGCCAAGTCCTCGTCTGGTTTCTGTTCTTATCTTTGCTTTTATCTCAGGATCCTGCAAGATTTTGATTTGCGCCAGTGTACTTGGCTAGTGCCCAAGGTCAGCTTCAGTCATTTGGCCTTGATCATTTCTCAAAACTCTACAAGTCTCAAAGAAAGAACTGTTAGCTTTGCAAAGTACTAATTAGCTTCTCAGCCTTGTTTTCCTACTTAGCTAGCGAGATAAGAAAGTCAGGGGATGGGAAGCAAGAGTGGAGAGAAAAAAAAATGTCCTTTTTAAAATCCTCGCCCCCCTCTAAAGAAATCTAGGGTTATCAGTGGTGGGAGGTGGGAGAGGGAGGGGAATGGGGAGAGATTGGATAAGGGGCATAAAGAATAAGTACGATTTGTAATAATATATATGCTAGTAATATATGACCAACATATGTCAACATTGAACCCAAAAAATATGTATAGTCAATTACGATGCAACAAATTTTTTTTTTTTTTAAAAAAGGTGAAGACTGGGGTGGCGGGGGGAGATTTCATGTGAGAAGTTCATTCCTCAGGGAAATAGAAAACTGTGCCACCTTTGAGAGTAGAGGTGGTGGGGTGCACACTAGACAGGGGTCCTGTGTTAATGCAACACTCTGTAGTAGTTCTGAATAGACCATACTTTCTGTCATTGGCCTTCCACTCTGTCTGTGCTTTCCTCCCTGGCCTAAGTGATATCATTTAGTCACCTCATCTTAGGAAGTTACCTACTAAGAAGAATTAGAATATAACATTAGATTAAGTTTGATTCCTTATGCATTAAAATATGTACTGACCATCCAACCCAGCAATTCCACTATTAGGTATTAAGTCAAGAGAAATGAAAACATATGTCCATGAAAACTTATAAATGAATGTTTACAGCAAAATTATGCAGAATATACAAAAACTGGAAGAGAGTCAGGCATTAACCACGTAAATATTTAATTAGGAAATTAATAAATAATTAATACTAATTAGGAAACGAGATAAATGCTATGAAGAAGTCAAAGGTGTCATGATGTTATTATACTGGGGAAGAGGTGAGACCTGAACCCATCTAAGAGATCAGAGAAGGTTTCTTTGGGCAAAGGCCCTGAGGCAGGAAAGGTCTTGCCCCAGGGGAACTGAAGGGAGTTCAGGGTGGGGGAGGCGTGGAGATACAGCAGGGCAGTGGCCTGAGATGGGGCCAGGTCACGTAGAGGCTGAAAGAGCACATCGAGGACCTGGGTTCTTATTCTAAAGTAGATGAGAAGTTCTTGGAGGAAGTGAAAGAGATAAGAGACATCTTAAAGTTTGAATTGTAAGGAGATCACTCTGGCTGCTGTGGATAATGAATGGGAAAAGGGCCAGGTAGGAACCTAATGCAGCCAATTCAGGCAAACTGGTGGTGGCAGGTAAGATGGAGAGAAGTGGGTAGATACAAGAGAATTTAGAAAGTTAAATTGTCAGATTTGAGTATGGATTGCGGTGTGGGGTGGGGAAGGAAATGTCAGGTGTCAAAGGATAATTTCTTCAAAAGGTAAAATCATGATTTTCATATACATATAAAATGAACACATGTCAAGGATTTTATTTAACTCAATATCAAAGGATAAAATCACAACAAATTTAGTTAAAGATCTCAGTTGGCTTCATTGCAATTCTAGATTGGGGCAAAATTTCATTCCATAAAATAGAATAAGTGTTCCAATGAGCTGAGCAAAACAGGCTGACTTTATAGACAGGAAAAAAGGGCTGAAGAAAACATAAACAAAGGACAAAAAGCAGATTTGTTATTTCAAAGTGACTTTCGTTGAAGGTAGGGACAGGGAGACAAAACAGAAAAATAACTGATGATTGAACATCGGGTTACTTCAGGTTACTTCCTTTGCGTAATGATTAAAGCAAGGATACTTAATTATCATGCCCATTAAAGATTTAAGCTTGCCTGTTTGGGAAAGTGGCTGTTATCTCTCCCCTGATTTTCTCACAAGGTCAGACAACTTAGATTGGGTTTGGTGACGTGGGACGTCAGGAGGGGGTGACTCCGTTTTGATTTTTAGTCTGGTCTGTTGGGGCCTAGTCCAGGAACTTAGTCCAAAACAGTAGCTTCTATAATTTTTATTTAACATCAATAATGAATAAACCAATAAGGTGTGTGTATTAGTCCATTTTTGTTGCTTATAACAAAATACCTGCAACTGGGTGATTTATAAAGAAAACGAAATTTATTGCTTACAGTTTCTGAGGCTGGGAAGTCCAAAGTCCATCTGGTGGTGGTGACAGTGACCCAGGGGTCTCACATTGCAAGATGGTGGAAGCAGAGAGAACAGAGAAAGCAAGACAGATCTTCTTTTAAGGCCCTCAGACCCACACCCCTAACCACCACTTTTAATCCTTTCACTACCACATGGTCCTGACATCCAATCACCTCTTCAAGGCTCCACCTTTCAGTTACCATAATAGGATTTCCCACCCTCTTAGCAGTCACAGGGGGGGCTAAGTTTCTTTTCTTTTTTTTTTTTTTTCCTTTTTGTCTTTTTTCATGACCAGCAACGGATCGCAACCCTCNAATACAGCAGCACATACACAAAATTATACAGCATGATCAAATGGGATTCATCCCACAGATGCAAGTTTGGTTCAACATACACAAATTAATAAATGTGATACACCACATCAATAAAAGCGGAGACAAAAAACATATGATCATCTCTATAGATACTGAAAAAGCATTTGACAAAATTCAACATTCACTCATGATAAAGACTCTCTACAAATTAGGTATAGATGGAAAGTATCTCAATACAATTAAAGCCATATATGATAAACCCACTTATCATATATGATAAGCCAATATCATCCTGAACAGGAACTAGACAAGGATGCCCACTCTCACCACTCCTATTCAA
>NW_007743819.1:0-635 GCF_000696425.1 Galeopterus variegatus | reverse complement strand
AGAAACAATTAACAGAGTGAAAAGACAACCAACAGAGTGGGAGAAAATATTTACAAAATATCCACCTGACAAAAAATTAATATCCTGAATATACAAGGAACTCAAGTTACAGCAAAAAAACCAAATAACCCAATTAAAAAATGGGCAAAGGAGCTGAATAGGCATTTCTCAAAGGAAGATATACAAATGGCCAATGGACACATGACAAATGCTCAACATCACTCAGCATTCAGGAAATGCAAATCAAAACCACTCTGAGATACCATCTCACTCCAATTAGGATGGCTAATATCCAAAAGACTGAGAATGATAAATGCTGTCGGGGTTGCAGATAAAAAGGAACCCTCCTACACTGTTGGTCGGACTGCAAAATGATGCGGCCTTTATGGAAAACGGTATGGAGGTTCCTCAAACAATTGCAGACAGATCTACCATATGACCCAGCTATCCCACTGCTGGGAATATACCCAGAGGGATGGAAATCATCATGCTGAAGGGATACCTGTACTCCATTTATTACAGCACTATTTACAACAGCCAGGAGTTGGAACTAGCCAAATGTCCATCATCAGATAAGTGGATACGGAAAATGTGGTATGTCTACACAATGGAATACTACTCTGCTATAAAAAAGA
>NW_007743818.1:17398-18066 GCF_000696425.1 Galeopterus variegatus | reverse complement strand
CTCTCAGAAATGGAAAGAACTATACAGACATTTATCTGGAATAACAAAAGACCATGAATAGACAAAGCAATTCTGAGCAATAAAAAAAATAAAATAAAAATAAAGCTGGAGGTATTACTCTACCTGACTTTAAACTATACTACAAAGCTATAATAACCAAAACAGCATGGTACTGGTATAAAAACAGAGACACTGATCAATGGAATAGAATAGAGCACCCAGAAATTAACCCATGCACTTACTGCCATTTGATCTTTGACAAAGGCACCAAGCCTATTCACTGGGGTCGGGACAGCCTCTTCAGCAAAGGGTGCTGGGATAACTGGATATCCATATGCTGGAGATTGAAAAAGTTAAGTTTTGCATATTACATAAGAGGAGAGGCTTTGAACATTCTTGCCACAAAGAAATGATAAATGCATAAGACAATGAATACACTAAGTTCCCTGACCTGATCAGTATATAACATACATATGTATCAAAATATCAGACTGTACCCCATAAATTTGTACAATAAAACATAGGAGAAACCCTTCAGCAAATAGGGCTGGGCACAGACTTCGTGAATATGACCCCTAAAGCACGGGCAACCAAAGGAAAAATAAGAAAATGGGACTATATCAAACTAAAATGCTTCTGCACAGCAAAAGAAACAATTAACAGAGCTA
>NW_007743818.1:13421-14471 GCF_000696425.1 Galeopterus variegatus | reverse complement strand
TACAAGGAGAACCAGCACTTAATCTCCCTTCCAGCAGGTCACAGCCCTCATGCCAGCCACTATGACACCATTCCTTCTCCAGACCCTCCTCAAAGAAAGAGCTTGGGATTCTGCCAGAGTCACTACTTTCCCTCTGAAAAAGGGATCCCAGCGGCATCTGTGCACTGCTTGGATTATTTCTCTAAGTCCGTCTGAGAAAAGTCCTACAGGGTCAGACTTCTGAACTGTCATTTGGAAGGAAAGGAGCCGCTTTCAGCCTCCCAGTCAACTTCCCGTCTGTCCGAGACTCCATCCACACAAACACACACATATACAAGCTCACTGACAAACGCCTCAGCCTCCCAGAAGAACTGGGGCCCTGTCTGCAGCACTGCAGAGGTGCCCCTGACATTCTGACTTATTTTTTGAGGCAAGAAGTTATTAAGAGTGCAGCACACACTGTCCAATATGCCTCACGGGCGTTCCCTCCATTGTGCAGATCCATCTGTGGAGCAGAGTGCTGGTCACAGCAGCAGCAGTTATCGTACCTTATGTATTAGGTATTGTTCTAAGTACTTTACGTACATAACTTCCAGTCCTCACATCTGCCCTCTGACTCAAGTTTTTTCTTCTTCTTCTACTGGTGCTAAAACGGAGGTTCACAGAAGTGTGGACACATGCTCAAGGGCACACTGCTCACCAGCAGTGCGACAGAGCCAGGATGTAGGCGCAGATCCACCTTGATGCAAAGCCTGGGCTCCTCATGCTGCTCCACGTCAGCCCTTCTAACAGTGAGAATGAAGTGGAAAAGGGAACATGGGTCCCAAGTCCGATGTGTTGCTTAGCTAAATCTCCTTGGAAATAACTGATAACCCAGGGTGTGTGGTTGAAATAGAGTTGGCTTCCTTGATGACTTTTTTTCCTTGCAGACATTTTGGCTTTCTACTCTGAGTGCTTTTCTTTTCTCTTAATCTACATTCAGCACATGAACATTTGCACATATTAATAATGCCCTCATTTGCATCTCATCAAAGTACAAGTGCCCTTGGGTATGTGCCCACCCTCATTACC
>NW_007743818.1:11373-12032 GCF_000696425.1 Galeopterus variegatus | reverse complement strand
CTGCTCTGCTTCTGCCTCCTCTGGCCACCCTCACTCGTCCTTTGGGGCTCATGTTGGCTATCATTCCTCTAGAAGTCTGACCTGACTCCCCAGATCTGGGTTAGGAAACCCTCCATCACAGTTCTACAAAACCTTGTTCCCAGTCCCTCCTCCCACTCCCTCTCTTTACCAACTAGAAGATACGCACATCCATGAAGATAAACCACTCACTCATGCGATGATCCTTCCAACGACGACACCTTGAAATTCATGGTTCTCCCTAGCTCTACTCACGGTTACTCCACTGCGACTCATCCACCCGTCCTCATGGCCACACCCTGGGCTTTGTCATCACCCAAAAGTCTTGAACCCTGATATTCTACCCTTTGGCAGTATTCTCCTGTGTTCTGAGTTCTCTCTCACCTCTTTATTCCTGCTACACTTGCCCCCAGCCTCACAGAGTATTCCAGTTTCTTGGCTTCTCTATTTTTTCATAACCAGCAGCACTGTTCCTTCCCTGCCAAGGCTACGACCCTGGATGGGTTACTGAAATCTCATATGTCTGATGATCTTGATTATACTGCATCCATATTTTTCTACCGTATTGCTCAGGAAAAATCCCAGTCTTGAGTCCATGCTCCAGTCCCCTTTCTCCATCCCTACATCCAGCAGCTACACGC
>NW_007743818.1:9013-9673 GCF_000696425.1 Galeopterus variegatus | reverse complement strand
CTTCCACCCAGGACCTTACTCCCATCTCCCTGGACACCATCTCCTCTAGAACCTTGATCTAAAAGTTATCTCACCCTCTCTCTCTTCTATGGAGAACATGAAAGAAGTACAGGGCAGCATCCCAGACTTCAAAGAATTTGAAATATGCTTGGAGAGACAAAAATTAAGAGACACTGGCCAAATATTAAAGCAGACAGGCAGGACAGGTAAAATCTTCAGCCTAATACAGTCTCATGAATCTTCCATCCAATCATTAAAAAGTCAGTACTGGAAGAGACTACAAGGTCATTGATACCCCTGTCCCAGGCAGGCATCCAACTTAATGGGCCAAGAAAGATAGTTGTCTAGCCATGTATTAAAAACCTCCAGAGTCAAAAACCCCTACAAGTTTCCATCCCACATTGGCAGTTGCACTGCCCTTAGGAGCATTCAGAAGGGATATATTTTGATGGTGAGTCAACTCTTTCAATTTTCTCCTATTTCTTAAAATGCCTCATTCAAAAAGACCACAGGCAATCAACTAAAATTACTTTCTGGAAATGAATAATGTGAAACTCTGGGAAAGTACAGTCAACCCCAGGATTATCAGAGTTTTGACAGCTCAATTTCTTCTTGGAAGATTAGATGGGCTCTGAGATATAACCTGAAAGAGTAGGGTGG
>NW_007743818.1:7270-8074 GCF_000696425.1 Galeopterus variegatus | reverse complement strand
AAGATCCCTGCCAGTGAATGTGAGACCTGCTGTTATAGTCATTACCGGAGTAAAATTCCTGCTTATAAATATTTCCCTATGATACAGCCAAATGTTATGTCCAAGACACATATCACCCAGATTTTCCACTCCTAAAATAGTTTTCCTTCTTGGATGGATTTAATCACTAAAATGCATGAAGAAGGCTTGATGGTATTAGAAAACAGTGTGAAAGTGTATTTTAAATAACAGGGAACCAAATTAAGGACAGGACTAAGAACCTAGACCTATCTCCACTACTAACGATACAACAGTGAGCAAGTCTGAGTCGTCTGCATCTGTGACATGAGACCTCATGTATCCATAGAGGGAAATGAGAGAAGAACTAGGAACACAATGCAGCTTATGTGAAGTAAGTTGATGCGCATATTTATGACATTATTACTGTTGCATATTTATTTTTTAAAACTGCACTTGAATAAAAGAAACTAAAATAATTTAATGTCTTAGTTTACCCGTTTCAAATTATCAGCTTCTCCCATCAAGTTTAACAGACATCATGGCATGGAAGAAAAGATTAGTATATGGGGGTCATTTTACTTCATTTTACCAAATGAGAAAAAAATCCAAGGCTCACAGCGGTTAAATGGCTTACATGGGATCTCACAGCTTTTAAATGGCTGATGCCAAATTCCGTCCCAAGATCTCTGATTCCAAAATATGGTTTATTCTACATAAAAGGAAGATGCTACAGATACTGCATAGCTTATTCATGAAACTTGCAGTTTATTGCCCCTCCTAGAATATCCTTGCTATTTACAATAA
>NW_007743818.1:2946-3610 GCF_000696425.1 Galeopterus variegatus | reverse complement strand
AATCATCATGTCGAAGGGATACCTGCAGTCCCATGTTCATCACAGCTCTGTTTACAATAGCTAAGATATGGAACCAACCTAAATGTTCATTGAAGGACAACTTAATACAGAAAATGTGCTGCATATACAATATGGAATACTACTCAGCCATGGAAAAAAAAGTGAAATTCTGCCATTCACAGCAACATGGATGAGCTTGGAGAAAATTATGTTAAGTGAAATAAGCCACACACAGAAAGAGAAATACCACATGTCCTCACTCATAATTGGAAGCTAAGAAACAAAGAAAAAAAGACCATAATAAAATGTTGAACTTTCAGAAGGAGAGAAGAGACCTAAAGTTACTAGAGGTAGGAAAGTGGGAGGAGAGGGGAAATACGGAGTAATTGGGTAAGGGACACAAAAAATAAATATGATTTGTAATGATGAACATGCTAATAATATTGATTTGATCACACACTTACACACATACTGATAGTCAACTCTGTACACTGTAAATATGTACAAACACAAGTTTTTGACAAAACTCTAATGGACATAATTTGTCCATTTGTGATGACACAGGGGACCATTTAAGACATTTCTATCTTTAAAAGTGATTACTAGGAATATCAATTATCACATTTCATGAATAGGGGAGTCAGTCAATTTTTGGTCCTCGGTA
>NW_007743818.1:0-1508 GCF_000696425.1 Galeopterus variegatus | reverse complement strand
CACCTGATCTGAAAAGAGGAATGTTTTGTGTCTGTGACCTTTAAAATGAGAACCAACACCAAAGAAAGATGGCATAGGGTGACAGAAAGAGCAAAGCCTTCCAAGTCAGGCTGCCTGGGCTCAGGTCCCAGCACTGACCCTTTTTAAATTATTATTTTATTGAAACATAATTGATTGTACATATTTCTGGGGTACAGTGTTGACTACCATCACCTGTGTATGACATGTGATGACGAAGTCCACATTACTGGCACTGACCCTCCTGACTCCCACCCTAGCTCCAATCACACTGCACAGGCCACACACTCTCTGACCTCATGTTCCTCACCTGCACGGCACGGGTAACACCTGCCCACGTAAGGGGCAGGGGCTGACTAGGCAGAGGGACTGAGTGAGCCCCCAGGTGCAGTGGGAATGAACAGTACTAGCTCCTCCTGCCCCTGAGGGAACCACGGCCTAGGGGAGAGTCTGGATATGCAGCCGACTGCCTAGGGATGGACAGATCCGTGGTTCCTGGAAGTATTATGGCTCCAACATAGGACTCTCAGGGATCCGAGACATATTGAAAAGAGATGATATTAATATAAAATGTTTCTTGAATGTCTTTTAGTTTTGTTTTAAATAATATACTCCCTTGCATAGATCCTTATTCCTGCGTCTGGAGCTATAATAAGAAAGAGTGAAAATCCCTGCCAAAATGAACAAACACCCAAAAAGAGATACCNAGATACAAGAAAACACAGCTAGACAGCATGATGAAACCAGGAAAAACATACAGGACCTGAGTCTGGAGAGGGGCTTGACCAGACCTGGAGAGGAGATGCTGGATATGAAAGAGTTCGGGAAACTGTGGAGTGCTGGGCCTTTAGCATTTGTGTTAACTTTATGATAATAATGATGGCTTTGGCCAACATTTCCTGAATATTGTGTACCAGACATTGCACTCAGTGATTTACAAGGTCATTCAGCTTGTAAGGGGAGAAGCCTGGACTTGAATTGCTCCTGTCTCCATCTCGGTCTCCTTTGTAGGCTGCTCTGAACATCAATGCCCTGGCAAATACAAGGGGTGCTCATTCAGCACCCAGACTNACCTAGCACAGAGCCAAGACAGTGCAATAAATATATGAGGAATGCATGGATGAGCTACTTTATCATAAATAACTGATATACCAAAACTATATAGTGTGCAGCATCCCCCACCCCCACCCATTCAGTTGCAACAACAAAAAAATGTCTCCAGATACTGCCAAATGTCCCTGAAGGGAAGGGGTGCAAGAGGGAGAAAGGCAGCAAAATCACACCAGCTGAGAACCACTGTAGACAAAGTTCACAGACATGACACCTCCAAAGAAAAGGGGATCTACAACAGGGTCACTGGAAACAGAGGGAAGTGCTCTCACTCCAGGGGAGCAGGTGGATCTTTTGGAATATAGTGCTCTCTTTCTCGCCTTCAGGATGTGAGGCTCCACCGGCCATCCTTACCTTTGCCTGGATGATATCTGTCTATT
>NW_007743817.1:14215-18066 GCF_000696425.1 Galeopterus variegatus | reverse complement strand
TTGATTAGCTCACTTGGTTAGAACATGGCGCTGATGACACCAAGGTCAAGGGTTCAGACCCCCTTACCAGCCAGGTACCAAAATAAAAAATTTCAACAACAACAACAAAAATTTCAAGTAAACAATGAATATGTTTTTAGTATAAGTATATCCTGTGCATATTTCATGTAAATATATCCCACACAATATTTGGGACATCCTTGTACTAAAAAGTTACTTGTTTACCTGAAATTCAAATTTAAATGGGTGGGGCCGGTCCGGTGGCGCACTGGATAGTGCGCTGCTTGGGAAGCGTGGCGGCGCTCCNACCCGTGGGGGGACACGGAAAAAAAAAAAAAAAAAAAAAAAAAACAAATTTAAATGGGTGTTCTGTTTAACCTCGCAATCCTACTCCCAGTGCCCTGAGGAAGTGAATGCTGCACAGCTAAGGGTAGAGGAGTAAAAACAAATTCGACTCACTTCTGGTATTTTCTTTTTTGGTGACTGGCCGGTACAAGGATCTGAACCTGTGATCTTGGTGTTATAAGTCTGCACTCTAACCAACTGAGCTAAATGATCAGCCCTGGAATTTCCTTTATCTCAAGCAGATAAAGGCATCCATGTGGCCTGCCCTTTTCACGCATTCTTCAGCCTTTCCAACAAAGGCTATCTATTAAGAATTGGAGAGAACTTTAAAAATAAGTTTCAGAGGCCATCCAGAATCATTCCATCATGCAGAATATACACTAGCTGGAAAAAAAATTGGAATGGAAAAGTCACCCAACAATTAGTGGGTACTTGCTTTACAGATTGTAGAAGAAAGTCTGAAATTGATAACTGCCTGCATTGCATGGAAGGTTGTTGCAGGTCGTCATCTAATTTCTCTCTTCTAATAGAGTCGCCATACAATTTGTCAGCCAGTCAACAAACAAACATTTAAGTTACATTTATCATTAAGTTATTACTCTGCCAGGAACTTGTACACATCTTTTCTTACTTAATGCTCAGCTCTCAGAGAAGAGCTGCTCGAGTCTTTCCACCCAAGAGTCTTCTTTGGCCTTAAAGAAATCCAAAGAAGGAAGGATTCCTTGGGACTGTAATAGTCTTAGAGAGAGAAGGTGAGCTTTCACTTGGGACCAGAAGGTCTGGGAATAACACAAAAGAGAGAGGAAGAGCAGAATAGAGTGGGAGAGGAAGGGGAAGGGGAGGAGATAAGAGGACAGGAATGGAACAATGTGACTAAAGAAAATTAGTCAAAAACCGAGGGAAAAAAAAACCCTGAAAATGGACATCAGGTGTGGTTTGTAGCGTACATTGAATGTTGCAATAAAGAGTTGAACTTGCTCAGAAAAGTAAACAGGAGCCACAAAAGTGTTTGAGCAGAGATGACTTCATGGAGCTGTGTTTTAGGAAAATGAACCTGCCAGGAGGATAAATTACTGAAAGAAGGGTGAGGAAGCTGTCAGGAGGTGGTGTTGGGGGAGCTGGTGTAGGGGGACCCAGGCTGAACACTTGAACTACGGGAGTGCAGTAGGGGTGAAAGGATAGCAACAGAGTTAAATGAAGGAGAGAGAGCTAGGAAGGATTTTTTTAAATTAAATTTATTCATGAAAGAACTTTAGAAAACATGAGAAAATAACTCACCCGTGTCATTTTGCCATGCTGTGGGTTAGAGGTATTATAAGACCTATGTTATACTATGTAATTTCTGGAGCCCTCCGAAGACGTGGGAGTTAAAATATTTAGGAAAAGGAGACTCTAGATAGTCCCATGCACCTTTCTCTTTTTTCTCTTTTTTTTTCTTCTGTTTCTTTCTTTCATCAAAGGGAAGGAAGCTTACAAGGGAGGCTGGCTGAGTCACGGTTCTTAATAGGTCATTGCTGTTGAGTAAAGGGAGCCCTCAATGATTAAGTTAAATGGCCTCTTCGGCTCACAATGTTAAGAGCATTTTACTTGGTGTGTTTAAGCTATCTGCACAACGTGCTCTCTGGCTGGTTTTTTCTCAAAGTTGATTTAATCCTGGCACATCATAAAGTGTGTGTATCCATGAAAGCAAAAAGATTTTATTCATGTTCAAGAGAAATCTCTGAAAGGGTGAAATCAAACCAAACGCATGAAAAGAGGCCCAAAGCTGGCAGTGTGAAAACACAGATGTGCAGGTTCAGTGGGAGATTTCAAGAGACATGCCTCCATCCCCCGCCACCGCCCCGCCACCAAATAAGTTTCTAATCAAATGCCAGAATGAAGCATCGGAACCTGCCAAAACTTCCCCCTTGGCTGCTTTAACTGTTTAAATTGTTCCTCTTTATTGCATCTGACTAGACTGAGAACATTAATGGAAATGCCCACTGACCGGTGATTCTGGCAATTTTGTGAATTATCACATAAAATGAAATGCTGAACTACATTCCTTTCTCCATGGGGTTTATATTCACACTCCTACTCATGCTCAGCATCAACGATGCAGCTCATCGTCACCACTGCCAACCCCCTGATTAGTGTGACCACAACCACAAAGCTACGGCTGTGGTCACACTACTCAGAGGGACAGCGATGGTGCGGATCAGAGAGTGTGCTGCAGATTAGACAGCGTGGTGTGCTCAACGTTTTGTGTTTTAAAAGACAAAAAGTAGGAATAACTTATTTTTTTAAATCATTTAGATTTATATAGTTCTTTCCTTCTTTCTTTTTGTCTTTTTTGCTTTCCTTTCTGTTAGGAAACTCAATGGGATTAGCCTTGATCGGAATCATGCACTAGCAAAGAAAGAACACACTCTAGAGATTCCCCATGGAATTTTTGCCCGCAGCCCCTAGGCTGCAGATTTTACTGGCTTTCTGGGAGGAAATGAGCTAGGTGTGAGGAGATGACTAAGACAGTAACTGGCAAACATCTCAGATTCAGTGATCAGAGTTATCAGATTGGAAGTGTTTAGGAGGCACAATGTGTTCTGAAAAAATTTCCAAGGTTGCCCACTCAAAAACTGGGAAATTTAGAAGATTGCTTAGTGCAAAATTAAAAGCAGTAGATGTTAATTATAGCTCGGTTAAGGAGGAATTGCCAATTGTTGAGGAAAAATGGAGGGCATGTATCAAAAGTATAACGAGCTAGAGGAAGTGAAAGAAATGAGGTCAAAATTGTTAGATTCATTCCACAGGCATTTCTTGAGCGCCTACTACATGCCAATATCCATGTTATGTGCTGATCATATAGATGGGTTAGTATTGGTTTCTTAGCTCTTACAGCTAATCTTGGTACATTAAAACGTAAGATTAATTCCCTTAGACATTAGTGACAATGTTTCCAAAGTTGGGACAGTTATTTCCTCCTTACTCTTGGGCTACTTCCTGTTTTGCATGGCGAAGTTAAGCTTCCAAAAGTGCTAAAAACATTGCTTCTGTCGGAGGTGAGTATCTCACACAACAGGCAGGCCACTGAAAATCCACACAATGGCAAATATTACTAATGAAAGAATTTTAAAACATAGTATGATATTCTATAAAGGAAAATAAATACATATGTAATGACTTCTCTGTATAACTCACTGAAGGACTCTAGATGTCTACAGTTTCCTTTCAATAGCCGACAGTTTTTTCTATACCATGTTCCCCTGCCTATCACTTATGAGCCCACTAAATAATTTTACTTTTTTGATATTATACGTAACTCAGTAAGTTCTTTATGTTGCTACAGATGTTGTCAACCCAGTTAGCTTCCTTAATCCTCCAAAATCTCCTGAGAAATATAGTTAAACTATATCTAACTGATGTGTTTTTTATAATAATCCAGGAAAGAGGAGCTTATTAAAAAACAAACAGAAACGGGGCCAGCCCGGTGGCACACTGGATAGTGCGCCGCTTGGGAAGCGCGGCGG
>NW_007743817.1:0-13878 GCF_000696425.1 Galeopterus variegatus | reverse complement strand
AGACAAAGATAGAAAAAACAGTTAGGTACTGATAACACCAAGGTCAAGGGTTTGTATCCCTGTATGGGCCAGTCACCCAAAAAAAGACAGAAAGAAAAAACAATTAAGAATCCAAAAAAAGAAGAAACAAGCTCTAAAAGGAAATATAATCCTAGCGCACTACTTGACTCTTCAGTAGAAAAAAAGTGTAAGTAGTATAAGAAGATACAAGCATAACAAAGCAACTGCATGGAAAACGGGGACAGTGAAGTAGTGTAGAAGAACTGAATTCTCATCTATTAAATAACAATAAATAGATGATGTCTAAGATTATTAAATTGAGGGCTGGTCGGTTAGCTCAGTTGGTTAGAGTGCAGCCTTATAACCCCAAGGTCATGGGTTCAGATCCTCCATATTGGCCAACTGAAAATAAATAAATAAGTAAATAAAATAAAATTGTTAAATTGAGAAATAAAAGTGCAGAAATAGAGACTGTTCTAAATAAAAAGAGAAAGATCTAATACATTGTCTTAGATTGGACAAACCAGCTACCAAGGCCATTTTAAGGACAACTGGAGAAATTTGAACATGTAGTAGACTTTATTAAGAAATTATCATTTTTGTTAGATGTGATAATATTTTGCCTATGCATACTAAAGAATGTCATGATAACTTTATTTTAAAGCACACAAACATTTTAAAATACTTTAGACAATTACACTCACATCAAACATTTAGAAAATCTTTGGGCTTTTCTGTTTACAAACCTTCTATAATTTTTTTGTATTTATGTATTATAGAAAATACAAACTTTTTAAAATAAGTGTAAGTATATAATAAAAATGAATATGCATTGGTACTTGAAAACCCTTTATTTAAAACAAGCAACCTAAAAATCAATAAATGATTTAAATATTTTTAAAAACAGAAATAGTATATGAAACATTAATATAATAATTTTTTAGAAATAAAGAAGTAACAATCAGAAAAACAGTTTAAAAGAGTTAAAAGTGACTCTCTCTGGGGAGCACAACTGGGAATGAGGAGAGGTGAAGTAGGAGGAGGAGATTATTCTTTAAAAACCTTTCCATCTATTTGAACATGTATATGCATTACCTCGATTTTAAAATGTGTTTGGGTAATTTTGACAATATATCTCAGGGTCGGTACAAATATACATCCTACTTCTCACCTACCACTATATCTTAGAGTTGAAGCTAGTCTTTCCAAAGATGACTCTTGTTTTGCAAGGTTCTGAACTGTCAAAAAAAATTTTTAATTATGTTTGGTGCACTCTATTTAATTAGGCAAGAATGCAGACTAACACATTTTAGAAAAGTTTTTCTTTATGAAGTTGAAACAAATAGAGATTGTGATCAGGAAATTAAATTAACCACAACATTCTCCAAGTATTCTGGTTGGTAAATAGTCCTAGTTGGTAAGCCTCAATCAAACTAAAAATGCAAAAAAAAAAAAAAACCACTAAAAAAATGCACATCCTAACTAACTGCTATGGATTGATGGTTAAGATCATATCAAATCAAGGGGACTCCTTTGTGATGATTCTTAAAGTAGAGTATACCAAAGCAGGACCTGCTTCAAAATAGACAAAATAATCTTACATTTTAATGATGAAATTAAGATTTTTAGTGGATTTAATTAATAAAAATACCATTCCTGACAAAGAAACACTTCCAGAAAGGTATTTCCACCTAAGAATGCATTTGATGTATGGTACAAATTTAACAGAGTTGGTTGGCTGGTTGGTTAACATTTTTATTATTTAAATCTCTTTTGCATTAGATATATGTAAGATATCTAATGTGTAAGATTTCATCCAGTATTTTTTAAAAAATTTTTTAAGATGACCAGTCAGAGGATCTTAACCCTTCACTTGGTGTTGTCAGCTTCACGCTCTCCAAAGTTAGCTAACCAGCCATCCCTATATAGGGATCCAAACCCTTGGCCTTGGTGTTATCAGCACCACACTCTCCCAAGTGAGCCATGGGCCGGCCCTTCATCCAGTTTTTAAAGTATTACATAAATCACAGGGATAAATGAAAGGTCATCTAAAGAAAGAAAAACACCATTACATTGAGAGAATATTGTCATTATTTAGTTAATCAGAATGGCGCATTAACACAGTCGTATTTTAATTTGGTGGGACAGCATTGACAAGTTACTACTAGCCCAGTTAATTGGTTGATGCTAACTCATTAATAAGCTTAATCAGTTTTTATTCCTTCATTTAGCAAATAATTATTGAGCATCTTTATGTACGCATTATGCTAGGGCCTGGGAATGCATTACTAGGCAAGACAAAGTGATCCTCATCTCATGGAGTTATCAAACAAGAAATTAAAATGAAACATAATCAATGCTCTTAGGGGAGAAGTAGAGGAATGCCTGGAGAGCAGGTAGCCAGGGACCTAAACATCACACTAAAAAGGTAAACTAAGCACCTTATAGCTCATTCTGTAGCACACCCCTTTCCTCAGGGTTTTCAATCCAAGAGTAAATACTGAGTCCCCAGGGATTCAGAGGGCTATGCAGGAATAGGGGTGTTGTAGCTGAATACATGATCCACCTACAGAGCACTGTTTCCACTGGTGATGCAGTTTGTGTTGGCTTGTTTTCCCAGTAAACTCTTTGTAAGCTTTGCATCCCGAAGGAATGCTACATGGGAGCACTTGCCAGAATTACTGAGGTGCAATGACTTTATGGATAGCTCTTCAGACAGGTAACAGGCTAAAATAAGCCTGCTCCTAACTGGAATATAGATACTAATATTGCAACACCAAGTAATTCCAGAGGGATTGTTAAAATGAATCTGGAATACCTCGATTACCTCAGTCATTTGGATTAGATAGATGGGGAAGGACCAACAAAGCAAATTATGAAATTCTAACTATAAGCAAAATGTGTGTTTATTTTGTGAGCCATCGTATTCTAAAATATGAGTTTTGTTCGTTTCAGAATGTCCTCATCGTTGAGGTAAGCTGCCTTTTCCTTTTCTATATTTGGAAGTTGAAGGAATCTAAAGGTGAGTTTTATTTATTTATTTTTTTAAAAGATGACCGGTAAGGGGATCTTAACCCTTGACTTGGTGTTGTCAGCACCACGCTCACCCAGTGAGCTAACCGGCCATCCCTATATGGGATCCGAACCCATGGCCTTGGTGTTATCAGCACCGCACTCTGCCGAGTGAGCCACGGGCCGGCCCCTAAAGGTGAGTTTTAAAACATACAACTTGTTATCAAATTGGCCAAGGATTTATTGAGTTTCCAAATTTATTGAATAGGAGACAACTGGAATCATTGGCTTCAAATAATTTAGAACAAAAGCTTTGCAATAATAGTTATGAGATACTTATCCTTTTTTATATCCAGTTTCACATATGTCTGAATTGTTCTTTTATCTATTTGTGAGTCAGAATTTTTAGAGGAAACCAGCCTACAAAACCAAAATTACATGATCATAAAACCAAGGTTGGAACTCTCTTTATCCTTAATTCAGTGTTCTAGCTAATGACCCCTAGTGAGTCTGAGCAATTCTCAAATACTTTCAGTATCAAAATCATAAATACAGTCAGTTAAAAATGGCAATGTAGGAGAAAGCTATGATTTTTAAAAAATTATTTTTCTGTTGAAAGAAAGAAAGAGAGAAAGAGCAAGGCCTGCGGCAGCAGTGGACTAATACAGCAAATGGCCGTGCTTTGTTCAGGGACACACCTGTCCTATCAGCTGGCAAAGATTCAGGGGGGCTATTTTCAGGCTTTTGTTCCACAATTGCCTGATTGTGCCATATGAATCTGCAGTTCTCCTGGCCCAACATAACCCATGAAGTAGACCCTCTAGCCAGACAAATTGCCCAACCCTGGCTAAATTCAGACCTGTCGTTTTGATAATTAGCTCCTGACAGCTGATTTCTGTCCCAAGGACAATAAATTGCTGCTGCCCACTCTACTCTAATTGTGCAGCAGCTCATCAGCGGGGATGAGCCTGAGCTCACTGCAGCCACTGACCCTCAGAATTCAGGGACTGTCACCAGCTGCTGTCCAGACACATCACATTTCCCAGCCATAGAATCCCCTATTGAGTAGGGGAGCAGAAGGGGGAGGTGTTTATCCATTCAGTGTATTCAGATGTACATCCCAGGTCCATGAAAATTCATGCATCTTGTATTGTGTTACATAACCCCAGGGCCAAATTTAGTCCTTGAATGTGCATGCACGAGTCCAAATGTGCTCAACGAGGAGCCCACATGCTCTCCAAAGGCCAAATTTAGCCCTTCAACGCAGCTAAAGGATTCAAGGAGGAAATTTTCACCGACATATTCCCCCAAACCCAGTTTCCAGAAGGAAGCACCTGTCTAAAAAGATGTAACCAACTCTACCTCCTACTTAGATTGCAATTAGAAAGCATTTCTAATTATGGCACATTATTAAGAAGTAATGTCTCCCTGGATGAAAAATCCCTTATGCTGCCCGAATGTGTTTTGTTGAATTTGTGTGTCCTCTTTGCGAAGGATGTTGTTGGAACTGGGAGGACCATGAAAGCACTGCTCAGTAGCATAGAGAAATACAAGCCCAACATGATCAAGGTGGCCAGGTGAGTGGGACATTCATATCATTGTGATTTCTGTCTTTTTCAAACAAGCAAATGGGTTGCTGACAGAGGATGCTGTTTACAAAGAAGAGACTCTATTGCAAACCAGTGACCTTTTGCCCTGGGGTGTTATGTTTTGGCCACACTGAAAAAAATAGCCCAATGGACGGCTAGCCTGGGAGAGGAAGGGAAGAGGACATGCTTAGCTGTGTCTCTGCAGCCCTCTTTTCTCTGCCTCCATTAGATGTTTTTGGGAGCAGCCAGATGAGCCCTGCTGCGATTGTCTGCTCCCTTCCTTTTATCCAGAATCCTTGATCTGGTGCCACGCTAGCAAGAGCACCAGTTAAAAGAAGGCTGAGATGAAGCTCCACAGGCTCGAGGGGAAAAAACACATATTTTAAATACAGATTTTAATGATGTTTAATTCTATTTGTAATTCACCGAGATTTTATTGAGATCACTAAAGCTTTTTTTTCAATGGTAGTTTATTGGTCAAGAGAACACCCAGAAGTGATGGCTTCAGACCTGACTGTAAGTGTTTTATTTGGTTTTTGTTTGTTTGGTTTTTGGTGGTGGTGGTTTGTGTTGTGCTTAAGAATCTTTGATTTCCTATTTAACAGCATTCCGTGTGAAGTGGGGAGCCGTGTAGGACTGATAGTCCCACAAATTCCTCGTGGTCTCCCCTGCCTTGCTAGGGAGGATAAAACCCTTTAAAATAAGGGTCTTAAATTTTCTAATTTGGATCTTTCACAGGAACTCTATTCTATGCATTGGATATTTTTATTTTGGGGTTTTATGCAGCACCTGAACTACAAAGAACTCAGCTAATCCATTTCAGGAAGTAGAGGAAGGCTTGACCCCGCTGGACCGATTCACATGCACAGGATCCCTGCCTGGGCCAATCAGACACCGAGAGGCTCTATAAAGGTTGAGAGGGATTCTTATACCATCTTCGGGAACTCTTACCAGACAATGCACAATGGTGACCTTTAGCAAGCCTCAATTTTAGCGTGCAGAGGGAGAAATCAGAGACATCTCCCTACCACCTCTGAACAAAAGCTCAATAACAGAGAATTAGCAGAGCAGGTATCTCTAGATAACATCTTCACACTTGACTTCAGACATGTGTTCTGGGGGGCCTTCCTCATCTAGGGCATGTTCCTTACTTCTCCCCATAGTAGAACAAGTTCTAACTCCAGAAAGGATAAACAAGCAGCCTGATTATTTATTATTCTAACACTAGAGGTGATTTGTTTCACTTGCATAGGCAGACTTCAGCTTGATTTGTATAACTTGCATTTGCTCTAAAGCCCTGGGATAATTTGGCTACAGTTCTCATCAGCAAGCTGAACAAACACTAGAAAAAGAGAAGTACGGTATGGATGGGTAACATGCCAGTGACATTCATCCAGTGACTTTTGGTTTTAAAAACAAGTCTCATTCCTGTGTTGGATATGCTAACTCTAGACCATGTCAGTTCTGGGCAGACAGACCCAGTAGCATGTTCCTGTTGTTACTGGCTTCGGGAATATAATGCGGACGTAGTTAGGGTTGCATGAGGTTACTAAACAAATTTTCTAAGGAAATAGTATAAGATACTATATAGATAAGATTTTAAGTGAAGTTGAAAAACATTCACTTCAAATATATCCAATCAATTACAAATTTCTTGTGTTGCTTATAACAACAATGTTAATAAAACAATAGCGGCTAACACTGGTAAGAGGTTATGTTATACCAGGCGCCGTTCTAAGAGCTTTATAGAAATTAACTAAGTTCAACCTCACATCAGCTCTGTACAGGGAGGTACAATTGTTATACCCATTTTGCAGATGAGGAGATTGAACACAGCGAGTTTAAATAGCTTGCCAAGGTCACATAGCTGTAAGCATAGGGCCAGTATTAAACCCAGACAATCTGGTGCCGTTCACTACTCTGACTCTTGCGCTACATCTGCAATTGCAAATGTATGTGTAGAAGCCACACTCATTTACCAGTCAGCGACAGGGCAGTCTGACTCCTGACTGTCCTGCTGATCCATCGTCCTTTTATTCCGTGACATCTCAATGGTTGGCCTTCTGAACTAGCTTTGGGCTCTAATTTTCCCAGTCTGAGTTGCCACGCCTAGTGTAGGGATTGCGTTGCTCACTGTAAAGTGGTTATTGCTACAACCAGGGTTTCCTGGCATTTACTCATATTTTTATAGCTAGCTCAGAATCTCTGTTTCTTCTCTCTCTCTGGTTTTCTGTTCCTTTCCCATAATTGACTCTTTCTTATATGTGCAATGTAACCTCTGACATCTTTTCTTCTGCTCTGTGTTTCCCTTCTTTGATTATTTTTCTCAAGAAATGTTGCAGTTTGGAAGAATCAAACAGGCTCCCTAACAAGTGACCCTATAATGTAACCCCCTAGAAAATAAGTCCCTCAGCTCTACCACTTTCTGTAAGCAGGAACCAGTTGATTTCTCTATGTGATAAAAGCTGCTTTGGTCGTAGGGATCGAACTGCTAGTAAGTAATCACTCTGGAGATAACTTTGCCCATGCTATAAGTCCACCAGCTGCACTAAGTATGGTTTCATAACTTATTAGATTCTAAAACACTGAAAAAAAGTTTAAAAATCACTGGACCAAGGCACATTTATTCTGTTTCAAGACCTCTGAAGAAGGAAAGCGATTGTCTGTTCCTTGAGGATCCTCTCCAATAAAAATCATCCTTTAAATAAGTTCTTCTTTTGCTTAACCTAAGTATTCTGTAATGCATTTAAACCCATTTCCTCTCATTCTGTCCTCAGTAGAGATGAAGAGCTAATTAATATCCTCTGCATAGTGGACTCAAAGACCAGCATTAAAGTAACCCTTAGCCTTCTCTTGCTCCAGCTGAACAATCCCATCTCCTTTCATCTTGTCTCCCAGGTTTTGCTTTCCAGCCCTTTAACCAGCTGAGGACGCGGAGTTCAGTGGGAGAATTGCTTCCTGGTTTCTGTGGCCCGCACAACTATTCATGTATTGCAGTGTTATAATGTGCTCTGTTTGAACAGCTTTTTATGTTTTTCTGAGTGTTTCCTTTGCATTATATCATTGCATACTGCTTGCTTTGGAACAACAGGGCCACATGACTAGCTCATGCATACTTGTTATCCGCTGGCTTCCTGAGCCCATTCTCAACTCTGTATGTGAGGAGTGCAACCATTCCTCATTGTACATGTGTTTGCCTTGTCTCCCTGAGTAATCATTCTGGTCCAGGTTCCTTTTGGGCATTTCTTACCACTTTTCTCTCTTATTCTGCTTAAATGAAAGATCTTCACAGTTTGAGTGCCAACTGCAGCATATGATGGCTTTAAACTTATAACCTAAATTTTATTTCTTTTTGTTTTTCCTCTCTCTCTCTCTCTGCTAAGACACTGGATTTGAGATTCCAAACTTATTTGTGGTGGGATATGCCTTAGATTACAACGAATACTTCAGAGATCTGAATGTAAGTGTCGCATGCAAATCCCTAGCCCCCTTTTTGTAAGAACTTAACAGTGACTTATCAATTTAACAAATTATTGAAACAGTAGTAACGATGACTGCTGTTTACTGGGTACCTTCTGTGTCAGGAATATGCTGGGCACTTTGCGTCCATACTTCTAGTTAATTCCCCACACTATGCTTCAAGGTGGGTATTAGGATGATGGGAGCAGATGATGATTGTCTCTATTTTGTGCTGAAGAAATAGGAACTAAAAGCAGAACTATGGCTTGACCCCGATTTTTCTCCATAGTCATAGACTACACCCAACCAACCAAAACAACAGCCACTATTCTATAAACGGTTTTGTGTCAATGCTTGAAATCTTGCAGATTCCAATTACAGTGTCATGCAGCTCATAACTCTTCCTTCTTTTGAGGAAATGGCTTCAGCACACAGACGTGGACCCCCAGTGTGGAACCCTAGCTGTGTGATCCTGACCAACATTGAATGATCTAAAGTAGACATCTTACCTAAAGTGGAACAATCAGTGTCTCACTTCTGGAAATTAGAAACTTAAACCGAAAGTCACAGAGACCAAGGTGTTTTAGACTTAAGCCACTATAGTAGCAGTGCCCAGACAGTGTCCACAAGCACATGGGTGAAGTCTCTGGAGCTATCCGTGTTCCTGCCCTCTAGCTATGTCATTGCTCAGCTCTTCTTGGATTCTGCAAGCTATCCCAGTATCCTACCAATAAATCCCCCTTTTTTGCTTATAGTAGTCTGACTCCATTTCTGTTGCTTGCAATCAGAACATCTCTAACGCATTTCTTGCTACACAAAAAGGGTTGAATAAGAGTCTATGTTGTATTCACCACTGTTATTTCTCCATTCACCCAAGCGGTTGTCATTTTACCATAGGAGACTTCATTTCCACCAGGGCTAAACATACTTCTCCCTCAGAATTTCTACTTTTTAGGGATCTAAGGAGCTGTATTCGGAATAAGGCTCAAAACCAAAACAAGGAACTTTCAGGCATTTGATTGGGTCTCTTTAGATTTTGCACACACACACACACACACACACACTCACACAGAATACACACATATATTGGGAGAGCGTGGTGCTGATAACACCAGGGTTAAGGGTTCACATCCCCATGCTGGCCAGCCGCCAAAATAAAAAAGCGTGTATATTTCAATGAACAATAACCCATTACAGGATGGCATCCGTTAATACTGCATCACATTTTCTGTGCCTCATATTTTGTTAAGAAACTGATGCCTTTAAAATCCTTTATTATTTCAGCATATATGTGTGATCAATGAACATGGTAAAGAAAAATATCGAGTGTAAGGAGGAAAATCCTCACCGTCTCATTCCCGGATAACATCATACGTACGCATGCTGTCAGGAACCAGCTTGTAAAGTTTGTCTCTGCAGTCATCTTCACGCAGCAGGATATAAAAGGAAAAAAAGGTGTTTCAATGAGAGAAATTTCTTTTCTGAGATTATAGTATAAAGAGGACCAAAGGTCCTTAAGGAAAAGAAAGCAACACTTTTATTTGACTTGTTCCCAATTAAACGCTCTGCCTTGTGACTCATGAGTTCTAGCTACGTTCACTCTCCTGTCTTTTCACTCTATACTGTCTTTTGTTTTCATACAGTCATTACATTTGATTACTTTTCCCAGGAATACCCCTACCTAGTTACTCAAATATTTTTCACTTAACTTTTTTTAATATTCTTTTTGGTAATATTTTACATTATTAAGAACCTAGAAACCTTTTCAATTAAGCCTTGAGCTCGTATACCAGGAATGCAACTAGGTTCTCATACTAAAAAAGGATGGAAAGGGCAACTTAATATAAATTTCTGTTTGCACGTTTCTGACAGGCCATTATTATCTACTTTGACAAAGCCCTTCTGAAATGCAATGTACAATGAATCTTAATGATGCTATGAGATAAGCCTCTGCTCCCTTCTCTTGATTTGAGCTTCCGGTATGCGATGACGGTATGTCATGTATGCATGGATCTACTCGACTGTGTTTAATACTCTGAATTTTAATTAGAAAAAATACAATGGCAGCAAAGCCCTGGTTTTCTAAGCGGTGTGCTTTCATTCATGTGGACTTGAGCAAATGGCAGAATTGCTCAAAACTAAGCAAGTATACATTTTTTCTCTTATTTGCATCAAGACGCTCATGTATTCTGAACATGAACACAGAGGTTGAATTATTTCTTAAGTGTCCTTATAAGACTGATCAAAAAATGCAAGGTGCCATAGGAAACAAGCATAGTTAAGAAAGTTTTTTCTGAACAACATTTTTTTTTTCCATTTTCACAGTTTTATAAGACATTTTCTAATTTCTGGGGATTTTAATTGAAAATAAACTTGAGTGCCAATAGGGCTGTTTTTTCTCACTTTCTAAAAGGAGCAAATGCAAAATAAATGACTAAGCTGCCTTTGTGTGTTTCTGAACCATATGTGGCATATTGTTATTAGGTTCTAGCTTCATGTAGACTAATAAAGAATATGAAAACTTGTTATGTTTCGTAACTGCTTACTGTTTTTCTTCCGCCTTCATATTTTTTATATACTTTCAGCCATTAAAATGTGTGTGAGCCAGTAGCTTAAATATACTCCTGCATATACCTATCCTGTGGCTTTATTTTTGTTAACTTGGATTAAATCCAATATATGTACTAATATAAGCAAACAGTTGAGCCAGGCTAGATCTGCTGCTTTTTTTCTCTCTGCATAATTTTGTTTGTAAGAATAAGGAATTTTAGTTGGAAAAGAAGATTTTCCTGCATATCTTTGTTCCAGTCAGAGAAGAAAACAAACCACACCCAGATACCCCAAGGGGGAAATTAGCAAAGGGAATCCCTACAAGCTTTGTTGCATAGAAGAATTGGTATCCAAGTTATAGATTTATAATTCCGTGTAACTGGCCAATTTCTTGAAATATCAAAATTAATGTTCTAAACATAATTTTCCTCTATGACACATTTATATTAGAGGACCTAGAATGAGCCACATTTGATTTTCAATATAAAATTATCCATAAAGTATATAATATTAAAATGTTTTCTTCAAAATGTTGAATTTTAGTTAGCATCAGTATTATTTCTGAGAACTGTATGTTTATCAAATTAGGAAGGACATTGATCTACTTCACAAGATTTTGAGGATTTATATAATTAATGATGAAAAAAGAAAAATTCACTAAATATACAAGAAGTTTAATCATGCCTGCCATTTTTTTCTATCAGACAATATTTTGACAGTGATATCCAAGAATGTCATTTGGGGCAAAATAGTATTTCCTTTTCTCTTGAAAAACTAGTCTGTTTAATACCACTGAGTTTATTCATATTCATCCTAAAACAAAAATGTAGACTCTTATTACCTGACGAGCAACAAATCCATTTAGTGTTCCATAGCTGATTAGTAGGGGGAAATGGTGTGTCTGTTTGTGTGTGTTTCTTTGGGAAATTTGGATTCAGTTATAATCAACATAATTTGTCATACTTTGAGATTTTCCAAACAAATTAGGACCCCTCATTATAAATTGGCCCTTTCTTAGATGGACTGGTATAAAATACATGTTGAACCACGTAATCTCAGATATGAACTGGAAAGAGTCAAATCCTGATGTGCCTTGTTTAATCTTCAGATATCCTTGAATATAACATGGTTTGCCACGTTTCAGGCTTTCTGAAACTGGGAAAACAGCCTTTCAGAGCAGGTAGGCATTGGCTCAGCCTTTTATGGGATAAACGTGTGTTTTCCCAATGGAAAGAGAAAGTAACCCGTGCCACCTGTAGAGACCTTGTATCATGGAAATATTTCCTGCCTTTTGTAATAAAGGTGTCTGTCTGATCTAGGAAATTGAAACCCTAAACCACACAACTCCACCCAGTTGTCTTGCTAATTTGGGCAAACATGGAGTTGGGGATTTTACTTACTTTGTTATCTTGAATTTCCTTTGGATCCCAAGATCACACTTGAGGACTGGTGAACAGGCTAGCTTCAGGAAAGGGAAGAGGGGATTACAGAAAGGGCATTCCTGCAGAGGCAGGAAGAGGGTGTACATGGAGGGGGCTGCACTGTTTCTGTCATACCCCATGACTGCTTCTGAACCCTGTGCAAAGAAGAAGTCAAAGCCACCAGCCAGAAGAGCTGTTTTCATGGTAAGCTTTGTGCCACACAGTGGAGCTGACAGGCCATTCTCCACACTTCATTGAGGAGCATGGCAAAGCTTCGGTGCAGAGAAGAGCAGGAAAGAGCCCAGGGGCTCTGCGGTTTGGGAAGCACTCTGGGATGGAAACGGATGCCCAACAAACAAGGCGCTTTACAAGAGACGTCATGGGACACAGACATCCACGAGGAGACCAGAGCACCATGTGAGAGGAATGTCGATGGGCAGATGTGAGAAAGAGCAGAGCACCCCAACACCCCAGCTACCTCACAAGGTTGTGCAATGCGTGCTGTGGGTGCCCTGCAGAGGGACAGCAGCCCAGGGGAGCCCTCACTCTGCTGGCCAGGCCATGGACCTTGGCCAATGATTGCATGAGCCCTTGGGAAGGGGTGCCTTTTCCTAAAAAGGGTGTCATTTTCTAGTCCACTGAGAAAAGTTGTGAGGCTTTTTGGCAATTTCTCAACCAGGGCAAGTTTTCCCTAGAAATAAATAGGGAGAACATAAAACAGAGTTGGGTGCTGAAGTCCTAGGAAAATTCCTAGTGGAAGAAATAAGCCTGGACTAATATTACTGTGGCCTCATGGGTATCCAGAGTGCAGTGGGCATTGAGTAGTGAATAAGCTGTGAGTCAGGAAGGTGTGTGTAAACCACTCACTCCAGGAGCCTGGCTGTGAAGAGAAGAGACAGACAATCATTGCTAGAGGGCTTTTAAAACATGGGAGAGGCTGGCCAGTGAGTTGAGTTGGTTAGAGTGTAGTGCTGACAACGCCAAGGTCCAGGGTTTGATCCCTGTACTGGCTTGCCGCCCAAAAATAAACATAAAAATTGACTACAGTTAAACAAAATTAAAAATTCACAGTAGCTATATTTCAATTGGTCAGTAGCCTCAGATGGTAGTAAGTTACCATATTGGGCAGTGTAGACATAGAAGGTTTCCATGACCATAGAACATTCTACAGATAGCTCTAATCTGGAGGCTCGTTTATTCACATGTGTAGTGGTTGATGTTGGCTGGCAGCTGGAGCCTTAGCTGAGGTTGTTGGAACCCTCACACGTGGCCTCTCCATGTGATCCAGGCTTCCTCACAACATGGTGGCTGGGTTCCAAAGGCAAGTGGAGGGAGAGAAGCAGGTGTCTTACCTGGCAGGCTCACTTCTACCACATTGTGTTAGGGCAGTTACAAGATATGACTGGGTTCAAGGGGAGGAAACATAGGCTGCACCACTCAACAGAAGAACAGCAGCATCATATTGTAAGAAGATTGAGTGAGATGGGATTTATATTGCTGTGGCCATCTTCAGAAAAGACAAATTGGACACAGAAAAGTTATGTGCCATGCACATTTCCTATTAAGATTGGTAAAGGAGGGGCCGGCCCGTGGCTCACTCGGGAGAGTGTGGTGCTGATAACACCAAGGCCATGGGTTCGGATCCTATATAGGGATGGCTGGTTTGCTCACTGGGTGAGCATGGTGCTGACAACACCAAGCCAAGGGTTAAGATCCCCTTACCGGTCATCTTTAAAAAAAAAATTAAAAATAAAAAAAAAGATTGGTAAAGGAGTTGATTTTTCAGTGGTCATAATGCATAATTGAAAACATACCTGCTTGCATAGGTTTTCTTTTCTTTTCTTTCT
>NW_007743816.1:17758-18070 GCF_000696425.1 Galeopterus variegatus | reverse complement strand
CACAAAGTTTTCAAGTACAGGAGTTAGAAGATATGCTATGATCTGAGCTTTTCCTCAGTAATACTTTCTGCTTGCATTCCGACACACTTTTCATTAGGTCATCTGAACTGGTCCACAGGAAGGCAAAAGCAGGATTGCACCTGCTCCCACTAATCCCACTCATACTTCTGACCACTAGTGAGGACTGTCCAACATTTCTCACCATTGACTCCCCTGGCACCTGGATTGCATTTCAGCCAATGATGTATATATTCTGGAAAGTGATTCTTCTAAACCCCTGTGATGGTCCAAAATCTTACATGAGTATCTTAG
>NW_007743816.1:11819-12096 GCF_000696425.1 Galeopterus variegatus | reverse complement strand
TATTTCTTCCCTCCCTTCCACCATCACCTTCGGGATGTAGAGGGGAATGTGGGCTGTCTCCGAAGAAGGAAAACAGCCATAGACAGAAAACATGGATATCTACAAGTCTGGATTTTGATTCTTGGAATACTTGGTTTATACCTAGGTACTTGCAACCGAAGATCTGGAATGTTGAATTTTTTGAGTTGGATCCTCTTGAGGTTGCTAAGTCACAGGCACAAAGTTTTCAAGTACAGGAGTTAGAAGATATGCTATGATCTGAGCTTTTCCTCAGTAA
>NW_007743816.1:5901-6145 GCF_000696425.1 Galeopterus variegatus | reverse complement strand
ACACACACACTAAAGGAAATGGCCATTGTCAAGAAAATCAGTCCTAAAGGAAGCAGCTGAGGGATGAACAACAGCAAGGTCAGTCTCAGGGCATACCCGCGAAGAGAAAAAAAGGCTCGTGAGCTTTTGTGCAAGCTGACAAAAGTCAGCTTCTGTCTGAGGACAGTTGAACTATTTTGGCTATATTTCTTCCCTCCCTTCCACCATCACCTTCGGGATGTAGAGGGGAATGTGGGCTGTCTCC
>NW_007743816.1:0-248 GCF_000696425.1 Galeopterus variegatus | reverse complement strand
TAAGGATTACCGCAGACAGATGACTGGAATGTTCAAAGTAAACAAGATGGAAGAGGTGCTGTTGACAAAGTATAAACAGGGATTTTCTTTTTCTTGTCCCCTTTCCATGCCCACACTCTTTGCAATCATCTATCTCTTAGGAAACTCTCAGCTATTCTCTGGCATTTTAAGCTGGAAACACAGCATCTCTTCCCGATGGTCCCATTTGATTCGTCTTGGCAAGGAGGCCTGCTAGTTAAGTCTACACG
>NW_007743815.1:1743-18073 GCF_000696425.1 Galeopterus variegatus | reverse complement strand
CGAACCTGTTGTTGCTTGTTTGTCGTTGTAGGATCATTGTTGAAAGAATTATTCGTTTTTTCTTGCTCTTGGAAATACAATTAGTACTCTGGTATCACAGCGCACACTTCTCAGGATCGCGGTGTCTCCTGGCACGGCTGCTCCAGACCCATCGCCATCTTGGAATCTCCCTGGCTTCTTTCTGAAAACTCTTTTTTTGTGCTAACATTTTTCTAGAGTTCTATAATGGCTGAGAAAGTAAAAATTAACTCAGCCAGAGAAAGTAAAAACGGGGCCAGCCCATGTCTCACTTGGGAGAGTGTGATGCTGATAACACCAAGGCCACGGGTTTGGATCCCTATATAGGGATGGCTGGTTAGCTCTCTTCGGAGAGCGTGGTGCTGACAACACCAAGTCAAGGGTTAAGATCCCATTACTGGTCATCTTTAAAAAAAAGAAAGTAAAAATGGTCTGGACATTTGTCAAGCAGGGATAACTGACACAGACAAAGCAAGCAGCAAATTTAGCTGGAAATAATACTCTCCCATGGACAAGCCACTACCGTAACATGTCATAACAACCAGCTCTTTGAGTGACAACTGTTTTCATACTCACTGATGAACTCTGTTCTCTAAAATTACAGACTGCCAGGAGCTTTGCTATTTGAAATTAGATCAGTGTGAATGAAATATGCCACTTTTGCCCCAGGGATCTAAGTGATATTGACACAGAAAAGCAGCCTCAGTTTTCAACCCTGCTGCAGATCTTCAGAATAGAAGTTTATAGACATAGCTTTTTACATGTATCTTAACTCTGTAGTTTCTGAGAATATAGGACTCTGTGTCTACTTTCTAGTCCAGATCTAGTAGTGACCTTTTACTCATAGCTCTGTTTTGCTTGGAGCCTATCAAACACCTGCTATATTAAAATTCTACCTAAATGTCACCCTTCCCCAGAGTCCTATAATTACTAAATCTTTTCCTTTGTTTTGCCAGTGGGTGGAATCCTTGTTGCAATGAATCAAATAAATCTGATTTTGTAAGACTACAGATTAGGCTGGAACACTATTTTGACCTTGTTCATGTATCATCTGCCAGGAAATAAATTCTGCCAACAACCAGTGAGCCTGGGAAAGAACCTCAGGTGGGATCACAGCCCCAGCTGACACCTTGATGCAGCCAGTGAGACCCTGAGCAGAGGACTCAGCTAAGTCTTTCCCAGACTCCTGATCCATGGAACCTGTGAGATAATAAATGTGGGTTGTTTTAAGCAGCTAAATTTGTGGTAATATGTCTTACAGCAATAGGAAACTAATATACCACAACTCTTCAAAAGGAGGTCTGTGTGATGTGTTCCATCAGTAAATTTTTGATTCCAGGTCAAAAAGACAAGGACCTTGTTTAGACTGTGGAACCCCTAAGTCACAAGCACATGCTTTAGTCCTGTGGACTTTGCAGCAACTCTATCACAATGAAGGAAGGCAGAGTGTCCAGTTCTTCTCAAGACACAGAGCACCTGTGCGGTGGGAGGATTCTGCCAGGAGCAAATGGCCCATGTTGCCTCTCCTCTCGCAGGCCCTGGTGGGCAGGGGGCTGCAGTTGGTGTGCATGTCCTTGGCTCCTCTCTTGCCTTATGGGTCTGGAAACACTGGATTCCTTTGCCCCCCACCAGTTGAAAAGTCCTACTGCAAAGGTCTTCAACCAGTCACGATGGTCCCAGCCAGCCAGGTGAGACCAGCTCTCTGCCCGCAGCAGCAGCATTCTCCGTGTCCAGGCTTAGGGTAGCCAGAGGTCCCTGCATGCTTCCAAGGCAGCTGAGGAGCCACTTCCTCTGTTCAAGTCAGTCCGCAAGCCAGAATTCTTGTCACTTTCCCTGTGGTCAGGGTCACAGCATGTGAGAGTAATTGGGTTAGAGAACTTCCTCTTCTAGCTGTGGACCAACACTACAAAGTTGCTATCCTCTTGGAGTAAGTTAGTGTATAAATCAGTGAATTTATCATTTTTACTCCTCCTGTCTTATTCTCTTTCCTGGTGCCTTTAATTAATTTCTACCTTGGTGGGCTTTTGGATAACTCTGCCAGGCTCTCCGTCAGCTGCCTACCCGGAGAACAGCCACCCCTCCCTCCTGAGCCTCCAGCTCAGATGCCTGAACTCTGGGACCTGAGTCCTGTCCCCCTATCTCCTGCCTCCCCACCTGCTCAGACCCCCACCTGTCCTTGCTGGGCATGAGCCTCTTTCCTTGTGTCCTCATGCCTGGTGTCCCTGCCCTTCTCCAGGTGGACCACAAATGTCATAAGAAATCCACATACCCTTCCCCACATGGCTGGCAACTCCTTGGTCACCAGCCATCACTCCTGCCTCCGCTGTTTCTGCTCCCCACCAGGACTGTACCTGGGCCCAAGAATGTCATCTGGGGACACGCTGTCTGCACTGTGCTGTGCGCATGGGGCTGCTGCTGCCTGTTACCTGCTCACCTCCACCTGCAGACCAGATGAGGTGCTTCACCCATCTGGGGCAGACTCTACTTTTCCCTCCCTCAGAAATGGCTAGTCCCTGCTGTGCTTGCCTGGTCTATGCCCATCTGCCCCAGGGGAGTCTGAAAATATGTGGGTACCGAGTCTTAGGCCCAATGCACAAGGTGGATTCTCAGGAAATAGTTGTGAAAATACACTGTGTGGTTTTTTGGTATAGGCAAAAGATTTTCGCAAAATGGAAGGTTTTGCAGCAAGGGTGTCTTGGCTGTTATTATCTGATAGTTCTAAGGTTGCAGACAAAAATAAAAATACTTATGCCAGCAAACTAGAAAATATTTGGGTATCAACTGATTACAACTAAACCTTTTCAAAATAAATATTTAAAAATTCAAATAATAATATCCTGGTTACATGGGTTTATGTGTTGTAGGATGGGTAATGTTGCAGTGTGTTTTCCCACTTGGACACATTCACAATCAAGATAGATATTTAGGCATCATCAAATTTTGACAGACCAAATGATTTGCTATTTCACCTATTGAAATAATTTGTTGTTTTTTAAAGCATTACATGTTTATTGTAAGAAATTAAAACAATACAGAATTCAAATAAAGAAGGAAAAATTGTTGAAATGTCATCCATAGAGTGTTGGTTTTCTAAAGGTCTTTATGTACGTACTATTTTACATAAATATTTTTGCTCAATAACATTGAAATCCACTTCCTTATAAAGAATAATATCCTAATTTTAACCCACATACCAAGAAATATATAACCTGTTGTGAAAGAAGGAATCATATTTCACCTGCTTCTCCTACTCTCTTCTTTCCTTAAATTCCTTAAAATTAGGACTGGCTTTACGAGGAGATGGAAATAATCCAATCTAAAGGATTTAGTGAGCATTTAGTGTGTGCCTATCCCTTCAGCATTAGAAAGGATGAAATATGACATGGCCCCTGTGTGTGAGGATTTGCCATGACGTGGATGAGAGAGAATTCAGTGCACACACCTGTCAGTCTGTTTGTCTTCTGCCCAGTGGACTGTGAGGCATCCCTCTGAGAAGGAGGCCCAAATTAAAATTAAAATTACAGACAGGGTCAGGTACTTCTGTCCTTTCAGCCTCTTAGTATTGCACGTGGCTTGGACCATCCCTCCCTTTCTTTGAATCCCTACAATATTGTCTTTGTCCATCTAGGCTGCTATAACAAAATACCTTAAACTGGATGATTTATGTATTGCTCACAGTTCTGGAGACTGGAAAGTCCAAGATCAAGGTGCCAGCTGATTCTGTGTCTGGTGACGGCCCATTCCTCATAGATGGTGCTTTCTCTCTAGCTTTGTCCTCCCACGGTGGAAGGGCAAACAAACTCCCTCGGGCACCTTTTATAAGGACACTAATCCTGTGCACGAGGGCTCTGCCCTCATACACTAATCACTCCCAAAGGTCCTCTTAATACCACCACATTGGGGATTAGGTTTCAACATGTGAATTTTGGGGGGACATAAACATTCAGACCATAGCAAACACCTTCTCTCTTTAATAAGAGCCGGCCACATGGGCACCCAAGTGCATTTGCACAAGGAACAAGCCTCTCTCAGGTCTACAAAAGCTGAAAATTCTTTCTCAAGCCCCTTGCCACGTTTCTCCAGTATTTCACATTTAAAAGTTCTGAAATAAGAGCACACAACTACATCACACTTAAGTAAAGTGGGCATTAGGCACAGTGGCTTCCACTTCTGAGCCATTTTGACAACCCACAAAGACAACAGCACATTCAACATCCTATTCCCATGTTTCTCCAAGCCTCTAGGGAAGAGAGCAAATAGCACCACGGAATTTTATCGTCTTCTTTACGTCTTGTTTCATTTTCTTCCCCCCAAATCATTGCAGCCTGTACAGCCAAGTGTGACTTTTTCATTCAGGGAGATCACTTAGAGGTGAGGGCTGCCTGATTTTATCCCCTGGTCAAGAGCATGTACTGAATGTAGGTCAACTGGGATGCATTTATTGTGGGGGAAATAGTAAAGGTACATTTGGTGAGTCAAAAACTATTCAGAGCCCTTGGTAAATTTGGGGGTGAGGACTCCCCTATGATGACGAGGCTCACCTGCTATGCTGTGTCACCAGGCCAAGCTCTGGTCCTGAGGCCCTGCCCTGTAACACTCTCTATCTCAGCTGGTTAGCACCCAACATGCCCCAGGATCCTCCGTGAGAGTCAGCTCAGCTGTCCCTCCCCGCTCCCATTCCTATCCAGTCACCAAGCCCTGTGGGCTGTGTCTTCTAAATTGTTCCTGGCTCTTTTTCCTCCTCTTTCTTTCTGCAACCACTGGCTTAAGCAAGGGCTTCTCTGGTAGGTTGGATAAAATTGCCACCCTACAGATCTCCCCACCTCTGGTCTTACACTCCTCAACTCTATTCTTTCATAGCTGACAGAGGGGCCTGCACAGAGGTGACCATGACAGTGACCACTTAGATCTCCTCCATGGTTTCCCTCCACCTGTCAGGAAAGACAAGTTCCTCAAAAGGCCTGCCCAAGCTTCACTCTCAGCTCCTTGTCTGTGTCTGCTCCAGGATCTGCCACCTGCAGTGTCTCACACTCAGCAACACAAAAGCCTTGTAGCTCCCTGTAAACAAAGCTGGAGGCTTGGGTGCAAGATGTAAGTTTACCCAGCTCTGGTCAAACACAGCTGGTCACAAGCTAGCAAGAAGAGGAAAGAAAGCAGATCTACAAGAAAGGAAAGCCTTCACTCCTTAACACTCTGAGAACTCCTGTTTACTCCCTGGTTTCCAGAAGTTGGGGAGTCACTATGTCGGCGGAGCCATGTACTTACCTATCCAAACTGGTGGCCGTGTAGCTGCAGCATATCAGACATGCTGCCAGGTGCCATTTAAGTGGGGATGGGGTGGCTGGGGACAGAAGTCTTTATGGGTCAGATTTACTATAAATGTAAACAAAAAGAAAGCACTTGCATAAAGTATTATTAGATGTTCCCCAAACATTTGTGTTGTAAGGCTGCGCTCTAACCCTCTGAGCTAACTGGCCAGCTCCCAAAATAATTGCGCTGAGCATCAGAGCTTTCGTGTGTGGGGTGATGGGAGGTCCTCAGTGGTCGGCACAACTGTAACTCTGGGAGGAGCCGCTGGCCCTGTCCTCACTTCTGTGCTTGTGCTTATGATCTACACGTTCACTCACTTTTCAAAACAATACCTTTTCCCAGAGCGCACATCAAAGGGCAATGTGCCATATTAAGTTTTTTCAAATTGCTTTTTTTTTTTGAAGATTTAGGGGTGTTATATGATGAATAATAAATGGAGAAAAGGAATCGTGACATTATGCTACAGTGACAGGAAAAAAAAAAAAGGCTGCCTGGGTAAGTAAGATCATCACTCTGATAGTTTTTTTCCTCTAAAATCTGTTCTACTGAGATGCCAGAACTGGCATCAGGATATTGGTTAAAAACATTGCTTGAGGACTTCAGTAAACTGAGATCCCTTAAGCCATCTGTACCTTAGAATGTTTTTACATATAATGGTGCTCACTGGGGTTGGTTTCCAGAACAGACACTGCTGCCTACTTAACCCCTAAGTCACCTGTGCTATGAGTTCCAGAACCTCATCTCTTATGAGGTAACACACCTGGAGGTCCCTGCATTCCAAGTTCCAGGTAACTAAGATACAGGAGCACAAACGCTCCAGCATGAAATTGACTTCTCTTGGGGTCAGTGGGGCTTCCTCTGGCTATGATCCAGCAGTGGTGACGTCCCTAACTGGTGGCCAGGGCCCCAGTGTCAGGAGTCCCAGGCATGGTGCCGTGAAGGTAAGTCTCTTTCTCGCTGGAGTGTATCCCAGCATCATTTTTCATTTTTCTCTAATCAACCTCTTTAGGAAGTCCCAGGAACTCACCCCACCTGCTTTTTTCCCATGTCCACTTTTAAGTGCCTACCCAGTTTTCTGCCCTTCCCTGGCCAACTGCAAAACTGAAGAGTTTCTTGGTTTCTCCCAGCACTCCAGTCCCTCAAAATTTTTCATAATAACTTCTTCAAAGTTTCCTTTACATAAAAGACATGGACAAAACTCGTCCTTTCTTCTTCATTTGGTCCTGAAGTGACAGATAAAAAGGTACAGATATTTTTAGGTATTAATTGTACAAACAATGCACAGGCTTCTGCCTTTCCAGGGAAGAGCCTGACTCCAGAAACTGATGGGTGTTTCATTCCAGAAAAGGAGGGGACTTAGGGAGCAGTGCTGGGGCATGGAGGACGCTATTACCAGGGGAGAAAGGTGGGTCTGTGGCTTCTCCCCATCTCCCTTTCTCTTGCTACTTTCCCTCCTATGCTGAAGACCCATTTCTCAGTGAACTGGGAACTGGGAATCTGCAGGTGGTGGGACCTACACTTCGGTAGTTGATGGGGCACAGGGTGTCGTTGCCCATGGCTGGGCAGAGAGGCATGTTTCTTCAGGGAAAGCTTGTAAATACATTGCTCATCTAAAGACAAAGGAAACCTAGAATTGCATACATTTTTCAACACACACACATCTTTCTTTGTCCAGCTTCTCATTAGAATGCACAGCCAGTCCAACACGTTTTGATAAGGACTGATAATAAACATTGTGGAGTTTACCAAATGTTTTAGACTCTGCTTTGCCTCCCCCTCCCCCATATTCCCCTTCTGGACTCTCACCCCAGCCCTCTTTTCTCTCCCTGTCTTCATCTCCCTCGTTCATCTGTCCCGTCTCCTCTCTCCATGTTGCCACCCTCTTCCCCTCCCTCTTCCCCCTCCCGGCACCTCTGTCCCCTCCTCTCCTATGTCCCTCTGTCACCCTCCTTTCCTCTCCCTCTTTCTTTTTAAGGAGGTGGTATTTGGTCATCTGAAGATGTCATTTCAGTGTTTCATGGTATGGTCTCCTGTTTATTTAGGGAATACGAATTTGAGCTGGTAAACCAGTGAATATAAACTCTGACTAGTTTTAATAGAAAATATATGTAAATTAGATGATTGGTTATTTTAATTTCTATTTTCATGCAATGCAGGAATCCACAGTAACTGAAAACCGTGAAAGTGTATGGTGTACAGCGATTTCATTCCTGGAATGCCCACTCATCTGCCCTATCCACTCCCCAGATGAAACAACTGGAAAGCTCTTTATTCTCTTAAAAAACATGGATACAATCAAATATATGTATATGTGGCTGCCAGATGTGATGTGATCACTGATATGTCTGTTATACGTGGTATGATTCAGTTCAGTGGCTGGTGGCCTTTGTGGGGGTCAGTATTAGTAAGTGGGTGGCTACAACACTAAGGCACAGGCGCTCACCGCTGCTGGGCCCGGGTAAGGGGCGTGGGCGGTTGCTTCCCAGGCCTTGCTCCAGGAGGATGACACAGAGCAGGCAGGCGGGTCAGTGTCCCCCGTACCAGACTGCTGAGTGGGTATTTACCTCACTCCTCTGACTTCCTTACTGTTATCCTAGCCATGTGCTTCGAGGTGGCCCAGAGTACCCTGTTCATCTCTATGCCTGTGAGAACTTACATCCAAACTAGACTTTTGAAAAATTACTAATTCAGTCTCTTTTCTTATTATAGGTCTATTTAGATTTTCTGTTCTTTTTTTTTTCCAATTTTTTTATTGTGGCAAGATACACATAACATTTACTATCTTAACCGTTTTTCAGTGTATAGTTCAGTGTATGAAATACATTCAGACTGTGCAACCATCCCCACCATCCATCTCCAGAACTCTTTTCATCTTGTAAAACTAAAACTCTGTACCCAGTAAATACTTACTCTTCATTCTCCCCTCTCCCCAGCCCCTGGGAACCAGCATTCTACTTCGTCTCTATAATTCTGACCACTCTAAATGCCTCATATAAGTGCAATGATGGACACTTGAGTTGCTTCCATGTTTCAGCTACTGTGAATAATGCCACTATGAACATGGGTGTGCAAATATCTCTTTGAGACTTGTTTTCTTTTTTTTTAAAGATGACCTGCAAGGGGATCTTAACCCTTGACTTGGCGTTGTCAGCACCACACTCTCCCAAGTGAGCCATGGGCTGGCCTCAGAGACCTGTTTTCAAAGAGATAAAACTAGCAGTTTTGGGTGTATACCCACAAGTTGAATTGCTGCATCATGTGGCAATTCTATTTTTAATTTTTTTTTTCCTTTTTGTCTTTTCTCGTGACCGGCAACGGATCGCAACCCTCGGTGTTGCACCCGCACCTCGCTCAGCCAGTGAGCGGCCAGTCTGTATGTGGGATCCGAACCCTCGGTGGGAGCACCACCACGCTCCTAAGCGGCGCACTGTAGCAGTGCGCCACTGGGCCGGCCCCTATTTTTAATTTTTGAAGAGCTGCCATACTGTTTTCCACAGTGGCAGCACCGGGTCACTTTCGCACAAGGCTTGCAATTTCTCCACATCCTCGCCAACACTCATTATTTTCTGGTTTTTTGATAGTAGCCATCCCAGTGGGTGTGAGGCAGTTTCTGTCACTTCTTGACCCAATTTCTTTTTTTTTTTTTTTAAAAAAAAGATGTGGGCCGGCCCGGTGGCGCACTGGATAGTGCGCCGCTTGGGAAGCACGGCGGTGCTCCCGCTCGAGGGTTCGGATCCCACATACAGACCGGTTCCCGCTCACTGGCTGAGCGAGGCCCGAGGGTTGCAGTCCCGTTGCCGGTCCCGGTCCAGTACGGGCGCGACACTGAGGGTTGCGATCCATTGCCGGACACGGAAAAAGACAAAAGACAAAAAAAAGATGACCGGTAAGGGGATCTTAACCCTTGACTTGGTGCTGTCAGCACCACGCTCAGCCAGTGAGCGAACTGGCCATCCCTATATGGGATCCGAACCCGGGGCCTTGGTGTTATCAGCACCACACTCTCCTGAGTGAGCCACGGGCCGGCCCATTGACCCAATTTCTGTAGGCTGTCTTTTTCTAGGAATTTGTCCATTTCATCTAGGTTATCTAATTTGTTGACCAACGTACAATCAGTATTCAAACAACATAGTAATTCATAGTTTTTTCTTACATTCCTTTTAATTTCTGTAATGTTAGTAATAATAATGTCCCCACTTTCATTTCTGAGATTATTTGTATCTTCTCTCTTAGTCTAGCTAAAAGTCTGTGAATTTCGTTGTTCTTTCAAAGAACAAACTTTTGGGCTCATTGATTCTTTCTGTTGTTTTCTATTCTCCATTTATCTCCCCTCTAATCCTCACTATATCCTTTATCAGTGAGCTAGAGAGTGGGAATGGGAATGCAGTGGATTGAATTATGTCCCCCCAAAACTCATTGAAGCTTGAATTGCATCCCCCATGTTTCATGTATTAGAAACTTAGCCCCTGGCCGGCCCGTGGCTCACTCGGGATAGTGCGGTGCTGATAACACCAAGGCCCCAGGTTCGGATCCCATATTCATAATAAAGCTGATATTGTATGGAAAAAAAAAAAAAGAAACTTAGCCCCTACTGTGACTGTTAAGAGGATGGGAAATCCTATTATGGTAATTGAAAGGTGCAGCCTTGAAGAGGTGATTGGATTGTAGGACCATGCAGTAGTGAATGGATTAAAAATGGTGGTCAGGGCATGGTTCTGAGAGCTTTAAAAGAAGAGGAGAGTCTGTCTTTCTCTCTCTCTCCTCTCTCTGCTTCCACCGTCTTGCAATGTGAGACCCCTCGGTTGCTGTTGCCACCACCAGATGGACTTTGGACTTCCCAGCCTCAGAAACCGTAAGCAATAAATTTCATTTTCTTTATGAATTACCCAGTTCCAAGTATTTTGTTATAGGCAACACAAATGGACTAATAATGCAGGGACTAAGGCTGGTTAAATGCCACAGTGCTCACTGTCCTTATGAGATTCCGCTGTTTCTCCTGAATAAGCACTCCACTGGTGCCTTTGGTTAATTTACAGAGTTCTACAAGAGTTGATTCTGACCATTTATTTTTCATTGCTTTTATGCAAAAGCAAATTTCAGAGGTCTTTACTCTGCCGTTTTTGCTAACATCTCTCCAGTACTCCATTCTTACTTTACAGCATTGTTAACCTATCAAGTTTTTGTGAAGATACTAATAAAGTTACTTGAGGTCTGTTTTCTGTTCCCTGTGTTACTTGCTTCCTCCAGGGCTACTTGTTTTCTTGTCCATCATAGTTATTCTTGTTAATGTTTTACCCTTACTCAGTCACTTGGGATCCTTTTTGGTTGATTCTTATTTATTATTGGAGAATTAGTTTGGTTGGTTAATTAATATAAATAAATGCTAATTGTTTCCTCTGCAATTGTTTAAACCAGGTTTTCTCAACCTCAGCTCTATTGATATTTGGGGCTGGAGAATTCTTCTTTGTGGGGGAGGCCTGTCCTGTGCAATGTAGGATGTTTAGCAGCATCCTGAGTCTCTACCCAGTACACGCCAGTAGTACCCCTCCAGTTGTGACAACCAAAAATGTCTCAATACATTATCAGATGCCCCCCAAGGTCCAAAATTACTCCTGGTTTAGAATCACTCATGTAAATCTACTTCCCAAAAGTGCTCTTTCCCAAATAGGAGGGCTGACTGTGAGTACTGTGTAAATGGGTGGACTATGACAACTGTCATAATGTCAATATTTAAAGTGAGTCCATGCCGTTCCCCTGGTAGGACTTATCCTCCTTCAGTCATTTCCTTCCAACTCTGATGAGATATTTAAGAATTTTGTCCATTCACAATTTCTCTCTCATGGTGTTGTCAATAGGGTGGGAGTGACCTTGGAAGTAGGAGTCAAAAAATTCCTGAAATCTACTGTCTCTCTTTGACCACCATTTACATATTTTAACCTAACATGTTTGAGTGATCCTTATATTGTTCTCAGTTCTGCTTAATTTTTTTGGTTTATCTTATTAGATATGGGGAAAGAGGTTTTGTAAATTCTGCCATCTTATCTTAGAAATAAACTTTGACCACAGAATAAAGTTAAAATTTCTTATTCTGACATGCAAGACTCTTCAGAGTCTGGTACTGTTTACATTTTTCAGCCTCACTGCTCAGAGCTCACCCACACAGACCCTCCATATTCAAAAAAATGCACTCACTCACTCGATCTGTGAGAAACATTACTTACATTCATCAAAAACAGCTCATTCTGTCCCCCAGAACCATCAGGGAATTCATTAAGAGACACTAAGAAATGCTGTTAGATCAGGTGGTGACTCTATATGGCAATTTTATAGAAGGCAGATGATCTCCCAGCAGGCACACAGGTAAAGGTGGCACAGGCAAGTGTTCCTTTGAGACTGTGAGTATCTTAACCCATTAACATTTTAATACACAGAACAGATGACTAGCATATGCATGACACTTCCAAGACATCTTCATGTATTAGATTTTGATTACCAAATTAGCTCTAGAATACTTTAGTTCCCCTGTTTTCCTAAGATTGTGTTGTTAGAGTAGCTACCCAAAGGATCTCACAGCCTCTGGCTTTATTCCAATAAATAATTTTTTTCATAGCTCTAGAATAATCTCTGTAAAATTCATCTCTTTCTGAAAGCCTTAAGTGGTTCCCCAATGCCTATCAGTTGAAGAGAAAACTCCTAATATAGCTGATAAGATTTTTCACATCTGTCCCCTCACTTGGTTGTCTACTTGAATGTAATAGTAACATTCACTATTATCTTGTAGAAGCCAGCAACACAGCACTGCATGGTTTCTCTTACCATTGAAGACAAAGTTGCAGCGGGGAGGACAGAAGAGGTGGCTTTCTCAATTCTGATTGGGGACTGAATGAAAGAGTGGGAGGCCTTGTAGTTTTTCTTAACAGTTCTGTGGCCATAATTTTAATTCTAATAAGACTGATATTAATCACGTTCTCCCATTTTTACTTTTTTGCAGCAATCTCCTCCACATGATTTATTTATATTTTTTTCTTTTAACAAGTCTTAAAGAACACATGGAATTTGCAAGGTTCTATGGAAGTAGGAGTCTTAAATGTCTGAGGGAATTTATAAAAAGAGAAAAGAAACTTGATGCTACGCTGCATTTACAGAAAGAGCTGTGTGGGGCAAGTTGGTCAATCCCTTTAATTTTCTCTGAAAATTGTTTATTAAAAATGCCAACTTTGGTCTAAATTGAAAACTCAGGAATATTGGGTAGAAAAAAATCTCTATCGGTACCACTCCCAACTTGAATTACTTTGAATCATTTGTAAGTAAGACTATCCCTTCTTGGGAGTTGTATTCATGGTGATTAGTCTCCAGAGCAGCCCACAGATGCCTCCTTACTGACTTACTAATGATGTTCCAGAATGTCCTTCTATGAGGTACATGCAATCTGTGTTCCAGGCTCCTTGGATACAAGGAGCACAAACACCTCAGTGTGAAGGCTACCTCTGGAGAGGGAGGTGGGAGTTTTCCCATCTATGATCCAGTAAGGGTCATTCCCTCTACTTATGGCAAGGGTTCCAGTGTCATGTGTCCTGGCTCCCTTCCTGTGAAGTTCAAGGCTTGTCCTTCCAGGGTAAGCTGCCAGAGGCATGACTCAGTTACCTCTGAGACTTCTCTTTAGCAGGTACTGCTTATTACCTTTAGCAGACACTAAGAACCTGCCCTCCCAGAATTTAAGCTGGGGAGTGCTATAAGGTATGCCACCTACTTATGTTTTCCAAAGGATAGGTATACCTTGTAACAACACTTTTATTTTTTTAACTCATGTTTATTTTAGGACAGCTGGCCGGTACAGGGGTCCGAAACATTTACATTGGTGTTGTCGACACTGCACTCTAACCAACTGAGCTAACTGGCCAGCCTTGTAACACTTTTAAAATCTTTCCTTTTTACTCCCTCTTTGAAATGCACTATTTGTCGTAAACTCAGTGCGCATATGTATAGCAGTCTGTCTTAATTATGGCTGTATAGTATGCTTTTGAAATCTCTTAGAGGAAGTTCCCCACTGTTCTTTAATAAAATTTTCTTTGCCCTCAGAAATTTTCGTCCTTTTTTTTTTTTTTTTTTTTTTTTTTGAGACGGGCCACACTGCGCTCAGCCAGTGAGCGTTGTGAGCGCACCGGTCATCCGTATATAGGATCCGAACCCATGGCGGGAGCGCTGCTGTGCTCCCAGCGCTGCACTCTCCCAAGTGCGCCACGGGCTCGGCCCTGCCCTCAGAAATTTTCTAAGGGGCTGGCTGATTAGCTCACTTGGTTAGAGTGTGGTGTTTAACACCAAGGTCACAGGTTCAAGTCCCCATACTGGACAGCTGCTGGAAAAAAAGTTCTCTTCTATATGAACTTTACAATCTATGATGATCAACTAAAAATCTTAAGTATTAAAAAAAATTATTGTATTTGTAGATCAATGTGTGTGGGAAGAAGACGTGGAATTGACCTCTCCAAAATATTTAATCTTCTTTTCCAGAAATCGGATTTTTAAAAATTATGTGCTTTAAAAAATATGCTCAGTAAAATTTTATAATTTCTTCTTGTTAATCTTAGATATTTCTTCAGAGGTTAATTGCTAGATACTTAAAGTGTTTCTTGATGTCTAAATTACCTACCTTTAGATATTTTGTTCTTGGAGTTTGCAGATATAAATTTTTAAAAAATTTTTTATATGATTTTCTTACTAAAACATCTTTTTTTAAAAACCAGACTATTATTTAGAGCAGTTTTAGGTTTACAGAAAGTTTAGTCAAAAAGTAGAGTTCCCAGGGCCGGCCCAGTGGCGCACTGCTGCAGTGCGCTGCTTGGGAGCGCGGCGGCGCTCCCGCCGAGGGTTCGGATCCCACATACAGACTGGTTCCCGCTCACTGGCTGAGCGAGGTGCGGACGCGACACCGAGGGTTGCGATCCCGTTGCCGGTCCGGTCCGGGACGGGAGTGACACTGAGGGTTGCGATCCGTTGCTGGACACGAAAAAAGACAAAAAGGAAAAAAAAAAGTAGAGTTCCCATAATCCCCTCCCCAATATAGTTTCTCTTGTTATTAACATCTTCTATTAGTTTGGTACATTTGTTACAATTGATGAACCAGTATTGAAACATTATTATTAGTGAAAATCCATAGTTTACATTAGTGTTACTCTTTGTTTTGTACAGTTCTATGTGTTTTGACAAATGCATAATGTCATGTGTCCGCCATTACAGTATCATACAGAATAGTTTCACTGCCCTGACATTCCCATATTCTCCACCCACTCATCCTTCCTTTCCTTCTCTTGAATCCCTGGAAATCACCAATTGTATTACTGTCTCTATAGTTTTGCTCTTTTCCCAGAATGCCATATAGTTGGAATCATAAAGTACGTACCCTTTTCAGATTGTCTTCTTTCTCTTAGCCAAATGCATTTATGACTAAAACCTCTTTTTATCTTGTATGGGTTTTTCAGTTTCATTATATTTTGGGAAGATAACTGTCATTTGCAATTACTGAGAGTTTTGTTCTATTATAGTTATAAACCTTATTTGTTCTCATGGTCTGAGTAGGACCTTAATAATGGAAATCCTCAGAATAGTTTTTTTTAAATTTTTTATTTTTTAATTTTTTTTTATTTTGTCAATATACGATGTAGTTAGTTATTGTGTCCCATCACCGAAACCTCCCTCCCTCCTCCCCCTTCCCCCTCCCACCCAGGTGTGTCCCCTCCATTTTCTTGTTGTAAGAACTTCAAAAAACATTGTGGTTGTTATATCTTCCTCTCCCCCTCCCCCCGGTTTTTTGTTGTTGTTGTTGTTGTTGATGTTGTTCTTGTTGTTGTTGTTGTTTGTTTGTTTGTTTTTGTGTGTGAGAGAGAGAGTGTGTGTGTGTGTGTGTGTGTGTATGTATGTGTGTGAATTGATTCATTCACCTTTAGCTCCCTCCAATAAGTGAAAACGTGGTATTTCTTTTTCACTGCCTGACTCGTTTCACTTAATATTATTCTTTCAAGGTCCATCCATGTTGTTACAAATGGCAGTATTTCATTCGTTTTTATAGCTTCAGAATAGTTTTTGATTGTCTATTTCCTCTAGCATTTTATCATTCAAGAAAATGTTTGTTCTAGGATTTTGGTGGAATTCACTAATCAACGTAAATATCTTCTATTACAATACTTCTAAAATATTTCTGGTGTCAGAAATGGAATTATTTTGTAAGGAATAATTTTTTGGCCCCTATTAAAATGAAAATACTTTTTTAAAAAATCAATTCCTTTAGAAAATTACAGTGAGATAGGTTTTTTTTTAATGTTGAACTGTCCTTACACTTCTTGGTAAACACTGCTTGGCTCTGTGTGGTATTCTTATTTTTATTATTGCTGTGTTTTTGGCAGCTGGTCAGTATGGGGATCTGAACCCTTGACCCTGACGTTATCAGCACCATCTTATTTTACATTGTGGGATTTGTCTGCTATTTTAGTATATTTACCATTATGCTAATGATTGGGATTTAGATATTTTCATTGTTCTTGTTGTTTTTGTTTAACCAAACAAATGCCTTGCTAACTTTCCACCTTTTCCCACATTCTATGCCCATTGATTAAATATTGAAATTATAGAGCAAATTAATTTTGGTAGAAATTTTAATAATACCTCAAAGGCATGGTGTCTTTTTAGAGGTAAATTTTTGTCTAACTTTTCAATTTTCATAATTTTGGCTTCTTTTTATTTTATTTATTTATTTTTATTTTTTATTTAATTAATTAATTTATTTATTTTCCTTAATTTTATTTTGTCGATATACAATGAGGTTGATTATTGTGACCCATTACCAAAACCCCCTCCCTCCTCCCTCCCACCCAACAATGTCCTTTCTGTTTGCTTGTTGTATAAACTTCAAGGAGTTGTAGTTGTTAAGTCTTCTTCCCCTGCCCCCGGTTTTTGTGTGTGTGTGTGTGAATTTATTTATTTATTTTTAGCTCCCACCAATAAGTGA